>NC_089521.1:0-212295 GCF_963924715.1 Thunnus thynnus | reverse complement strand
CAGTACCAAGCATTAGGTGTGAGTCTGGATCGAATATGATGAAAAGTGACAAGTTTGGGCCCAATAACACTGAAATTGACAGAAACACATGAAAATGCATATTCTGTGTGTGCCTTCACTCTGCTCGCAGAACCAAGCATTAGGTGTGAGTCTTGATCGAATATGATGAAAAGTGACTAGTTTGGGCCCAATAACACTGAAATTGATAGAAACACATGAAAATGCATATATTGTGTGTGCCTTCACTCTGCTAGCAGAACCAAGCATTAGGTGTAAGTCTGGATCGAATATGATGAAAAGTGACTAGTTTGTGTCCGATACCACTGAAATTGATAGAAACACATGAAAATGCATATACTGTGTGTGCCTTCACTCTGCTAGCAGAACCAAGCATTAGGTGTGAATCTTGATCGAATATGATGAAAAGTGACTAGTTTCTGTCCGATAACACTGAAATTGACAGAAACACATGGAAATGCATGTACGGTGTGTGGCGTGACTCTGCCAGTACAGCAGAGCGTTTTGGTTGAGTCTGGATCGATTCTGATGAAAAGTGACTAGTTTGGGCCCAATAACACTGAAATTGATAGAAACACATGAAAATGCATATTCTCTGTGTATCTTCACTCTGCTAGCAGAAGCGAGCATTAGGTGTGAGTCTGGATCGAATATGATGAAAAGTGACTAGTTTGTGTCCGATACCACTGAAATTGATAGAAACACATGAAAATGCATATTCTCTGTGTGTCTTCACTCTGCTAGCAGAACCAAGCATTAGGTGTGAGTCTTGATCGAATATGATGAAAAGTGACTAGTTTGGGCCCAATAAGATTGAAATTGACAGAAACACATGAAAATGCATATTCTGTGTGTGCCTTCACTCTGCTAGCAGAACCGAGCATTAGGTGTGAGTCTGGATCGAATATGATGAAAAGTGACTAGTTTCTCTCCAATAACACTGAAATTGACAGAAACACATGAAAATGCATATTCTCTGTGTGTCTTCACTCTGCTAGCAGAACCAAGCATTAGGTGTGAGTCTTGATCGAATATGATGAAAAGTGACACTTTGGGCTCACTAACACTGAAATTGACAGAAACACATGAAAATGCATGTACGGTGTGTACCGTGACTCTGCCAGTACAGCAGAGCGTTTTGGGTGAGTCTGGATCGATTCTGATGAAAAGTGACTAGTTTGGGCCCAATAACACTGAAATTGATAGAAACACATGAAAATGCATATTCTCTGTGTGTCTTCACTGTGCTAGCAGAACCAAGCTTTAGGTGTGAGTCTGCATCGATTCTAATGAAAAGTGAAACGTGGACTGCTAGCAGAACCAAGCATTAGGTCTGAGTCTTGATCGAATATGATGAAAAGTGACTAGTTTGTGTCCGATACCACTGAAATTGATAGAAACACATGAAAATGCATATTCTCTGTGTGTCTTCACTCTGCTAGCAGAACCGAGCATTAGGTGGTAGTCTGGATCGAATATGATGAAAAGTGACTAGTTTCTGTCAGATAACACTGAAATTGATAGAAACACATGAAAATGCATATTCTCTGTGTGTCTTCACTCTGCTAGCAGAACCAAGCATTAGGTGTGAGTCTTCATCGAATATGATGAAAAGTGACTAGTTTGGGCCCACTAACACTGAAATTGACAGAAACCCATGAAAATGCATATTCTGTGTGTACCTTAACTCTGCTAGCAGAACCGAGCATTAGGTGTGAGTCTGGATCGAATATGATGAAAAGTGACTAGTTTCTCTCCAATAACACTGAAATTGACAGAAACACATGAAAATGCATATTCTCTGTGTGTCTTCACTCTGCTAGCAGAACCAAGCATTAGGTGTGAGTCTTGATCGAATATGATGAAAAGTGACACTTTGGGCTCACTAACACTGAAATTGACAGAAACACATGAAAATGCATGTACGGTGTGTACCGTGACTCTGCCAGTACAGCAGAGCGTTTTGGGTGAGTCTGGATCGATTCTGATGAAAAGTGACTAGTTTGGGCCCAATAACACTGAAATTGATAGAAACACATGAAAATGCATATTCTCTGTGTGTCTTCACTGTGCTAGCAGAACCAAGCTTTAGGTGTGAGTCTTGATCGAATATGATGAAAAGTGACTAGTTTGGGCCCAATAAGATTGAAATTGACAGAAACACATGAAAATGCATATTCTGTGTGTGCCTTCACTCTGCTAGCAGAACCGAGCATTAGGTGTGAGTCTGGATCGATTCTGATGAAAAGTGACTAGTTTGGGCCCAATAACACTGAAATTGATAGAAACACATGAAAATGCATATTCTCTGTGTGTCTTCACTCTGCTAGCAGAACCAAGCATTAGGTGTGAGTCTTGATCGAATATGATGAAAAGTGACTAGTTTGGGCCCAATAAGATTGAAATTGACAGAAACACATGAAAATGCATATTCTGTGTGTGCCTTCACTCTGCTAGCAGAACGGAGCATTAGGTGTGAGTCTGGATCGAATATGATGAAAAGTGACTAGTTTCTCTCCAATAACACTGAAATTGACAGAAACACATGAAAATGCATATTCTCTGTGTGTCTTCACTCTGCTAGCAGAACCAAGCATTAGGTGTGAGTCTTGATCGAATATGATGAAAAGTGACACTTTGGGCTCACTAACACTGAAATTGACAGAAACACATGAAAATGCATGTACGGTGTGTACCGTGACTCTGCCAGTACAGCAGAGCGTTTTGGGTGAGTCTGGATCGATTCTGATGAAAAGTGACTAGTTTGGGCCCAATAACACTGAAATTGATAGAAACACATGAAAATGCATATTCTCTGTGTGTCTTCACTCTGCTAGCAGAACCAAGCATTAGGTGTGAGTCTTGATCGAATATGATGAAAAGTGACTAGTTTGGGCCCAATAAGATTGAAATTGACAGAAACACATGAAAATGCATATTCTGTGTGTGCCTTCACTCTGCTAGCAGAACGGAGCATTAGGTGTGAGTCTGGATCGAATATGATGAAAAGTGACTAGTTTCTCTCCAATAACACTGAAATTGACAGAAACACATGAAAATGCATATTCTCTGTGTGTCTTCACTCTGCTAGCAGAACCAAGCATTAGGTGTGAGTCTTGATCGAATATGATGAAAAGTGACACTTTGGGCTCACTAACACTGAAATTGACAGAAACACATGAAAATGCATGTACGGTGTGTACCGTGACTCTGCCAGTACAGCAGAGCGTTTTGGGTGAGTCTGGATCGATTCTGATGAAAAGTGACTAGTTTGGGCCCAATAACACTGAAATTGATAGAAACACATGAAAATGCATATTCTCTGTGTGTCTTCACTGTGCTAGCAGAACCAAGCTTTAGGTGTGAGTCTGCATCGATTCTAATGAAAAGTGAAACGTGGACTGCTAGCAGAACCAAGCATTAGGTCTGAGTCTTGATCGAATATGATGAAAAGTGACTAGTTTGTGTCCGATACCACTGAAATTGATAGAAACACATGAAAATGCATATTCTCTGTGTGTCTTCACTCTGCTAGCAGAACCGAGCATTAGGTGGTAGTCTGGATCGAATATGATGAAAAGTGACTAGTTTCTGTCAGATAACACTGAAATTGATAGAAACACATGAAAATGCATATTCTCTGTGTGTCTTCACTCTGCTAGCAGAACCAAGCATTAGGTGTGAGTCTTCATCGAATATGATGAAAAGTGACTAGTTTGGGCCCACTAACACTGAAATTGACAGAAACCCATGAAAATGCATATTCTGTGTGTACCTTAACTCTGCTAGCAGAACCGAGCATAAGGTGTGAGTCTGGATCGAATATGATGAAAAGTGACTAGTTTGTGTCCGATAACACTGAAATTGATAGAAACACATGAAAATGCATATTCTCTGTATGTCTTCACTCTGCTAGCAGAACCGAGCATTAGGTGTGAGTTTTGATCGAATATGATGAAAAGTGACTAGTTTGGGCCCAATAAGATTGAAATTGACAGAAACACATGAAAATGCATATTCTGTGTGTGCCTTCACTCTGCTAGCAGAACCGAGCATTAGGTGTGAGTCTGGATCGAATATGATGACAAGTGACTATTTTCTCTCCAATAACACTGAAATTGACAGAAACACATGAAAATCCATGTACGGTGTGTGCCGTGACTCTCTAACTACAACAGAACGTTTTTTTGACGAGTCTGCATCGAATATGATGAAAAGTGACTAGTTTCTGTCCAATAACACGGAAATTGATAGAAACACATGAAAATGCATATTCTCTGTGTGTCTTCACTCTGCTAGCAGTACCAAGCATTAGGTGTGAGTCTGGATCGAATATGATGAAAAGTGATTTGTTTGTGTCCGATAACACTGAAATTGATAGAAACACATGAAAATGCATATTCTCTGTGTGTCTTCACTCTGCTAGCAGAACCAAGCATTAGGTGTGAGTCTGGATCGAATATGATGAAAAGTGACTAGTTTGTGTCCGATAACACTGAAATTGATAGAAACACATGAAAATGCATATTCTCTGTGTGTCATCACTCTGCTAGCAGTACCAAGCAATAGGTTTGAGTCTGGATCGAATATGATGAAAAGTGACTAGTTTGTGTCCGATAACACTGAAATTGATAGAAACACATGAAAATGCATATTCTCTGTGTTTCTTCACTCTGCTAGCAGAATCAGGCATTAGGTGGGAGTCTGGATCGAATATGATGAAAAGTGACTAGTTTGGGCCCACTAACACTGAAATTGACAGAAACACATGAAAATGCATGTACGGTGTGTGCCGTGACTCTGCCAGTGCAGCAGAGCGTTTTGGGTGAGTCTGCATCGATTCTGATGAAAAGTGACTGGTTTGTGTCCGATAACAGTGAAATTGATAGAAACACATGAAAATGCATGTACGGTGTGTGCCGTGACTCTGCCAGTACAGCAGAGCGTTTTGGGTGAGTCTGCATCGATTCTGATGAAAAGTGACTAGTTTGGGCCCAATAACACTGAAATTGACAGAAACACATGAAAATGCATATTCTGTGTGTGCCTTCACTCTGCTAGCAGAACCGAGCATTAGGTGTGAGTCTGGATCGAATATGATGAAAAGTGACTAGTTTGTGTCCGATAACACTGAAATTGATAGAAACACATGAAAATGCATATTCTCTGTGTGTCTCCACTCTGCTAGCAGAACCAAACATTAGGTGTGAGTCTGGATCGAATGTGATGAAAAGTGAGTAGTTTGGGCCCAATAACACTGAAATTGACAGAAACACATGAAAATGCATATTTTGTGTGTGCCTTCACTCTGCTAGCAGAACCAAGCATTAGGTGTGAGTCTGGATCGATTCTGATGAAAAGTGACTCGTTTGAGCCCAATAACACTGAAATTGACAGAAACACATGAAAATGCATATTCTGTTTGTGCCTTCACTTTGCTAGCAGAACCAGGCGTTAATTGTGAGTCTTGATCGAATATGATGAAAAGTGACTAGTTTGTGTCCGATAACACTGAAATTGATAGAAACACATGAAAATGCATATTCTCTGTGTGCCTTGACTCTGCCAGTACAGTAGAGCGTTTTGGACGAGTCTGCATCGATTCTGATGAAAAGTGACTAGTTTGGGCCCAATAACACTGAAATTGATAGAAACACATGAAAATGCTTATACTATATGTGCCTTCACTCTGCTAGCAGAACCAAGGATTAGGTCTGAGTCTGGATCGAATATGATGAAAAGTGACTAGTTTGGGCCCAATAACACTGAAATTGACAGAAACACATGAAAATGCATATTCTCTGTGTGTCTTCACTCTGCTAGCAGTACCAAGCATTAGGTGTGAGTCTGGATCGAATATGATGAAAAGTGACTAGTTTGGGCCCAATAACACTGAAATTGATAGAAACAAATGAAGATGCATATTCTGTGTGTGCCTTCACTCTGCTCGCAGAACCAAGCATTAGGTGTGAGTCTTGATCGAATATGATGAAAAGTGACTAGTTTGGGCCCAATAACACTGAAATTGACAGAAACACATGAAAATGCATGTACGGTGTGTGCCGTGACTCTGCCATTACAGCAGAGCGTTTTGGGTGAGTCTGCATCGATTCTGATGACAAGTGACTGGTTTGTGTCCGATAACACTGAAATTCATAGAAACACATGAAAATGCATATTCTGTGTGTGCCTTCACTCTGCTAGCAGAACCGAACATTAGGTGTGAGTCTGGATCGAATATGATGAAAAGTGACTAGTTTGGGCCCAATAACACTGAAATTGATAGAAACACATGAAAATGCATATATTGTGTGTGCCTTCACTCTGCTAGCAGAACCAAGCATTAGGTGTAAGTCTGGATCGAATATGATGAAAAGTGACTAGTTTGTGTCCGATACCACTGAAATTGATAGAAACACATGAAAATGCATATACTGTGTGTGCCTTCACTCTGCTAGCAGAACCAAGCATTAGGTGTGAATCTTGATCATAATGATGAAAAGTGACTAGTTTCTGTCCGATAACACTGAAATTGACAGAAACACATGAAAATGCATGTACGGTGTGTGCCGTGACTCTGCCAGTACAGCAGAGCGTTTTGGTTGAGTCTGGATCGATTCTGATGAAAAGTGACTAATTTGAGCCCAATAACACTGAAATTGATAGAAACACATGAAAATGCATATTCTCTGTGTATCTTCACTCTGCTACCAGAACCGAGCATTAGGTGTGAGTCTGGATCGAATATGATGAAAAGTGACAAGTTTGGGCCCAATAACACTGAAATTGACAGAAACACATGAAAATGCATATTCTGTATGTGCCTTCACTCTGCTCGCAGAACCAAGCATTAGGTGTGAGTCTTGATCGAATATGATGAAAAGTGACTAGTTTGGGCCCAATAACACTGAAATTGACAGAAACACATGAAAATGCATGTACGGTGTGTGCCGTGACTCTGCCATTACAGCAGAGCGTTTTGGGTGAGTCTGCATCGATTCTGATGACAAGTGACTAGTTTGTGTCCGATAACACTGAAATTCATAGAAACACATGAAAATGCATATTCTGTGTGTGCCTTCACTCTGCTAGCAGAACCGAACATTAGGTGTGAGTCTGGATCGAATATGATGAAAAGTGACTAGTTTGGGCCCAATAACACTGAAATTGATAGAAACACATGAAAATGCATATATTGTGTGTGCCTTCACTCTGCTAGCAGAACCAAGCATTAGGTGTAAGTCTGGATCGAATATGATGAAAAGTGACTAGTTTGGGCCCACTAACACTGAAATTGACAGAAACCCATGAAAATGCATATTCTGTGTGTACCTTAACTCTGCTAGCAGAACCAAGCATTAGGTGTGAATCTTGATCGAATATGATGAAAAGTGACTAGTTTCTGTCCGATAACACTGAAATTGACAGAAACACATGAAAATGCATGTACGGTGTGTGCCGTGACTCTGCCAGTACAGCAGAGCGTTTTGGTTGAGTCTGGATCGATTCTGATGAAAAGTGACTAATTTGAGCCCAATAACACTGAAATTGATAGAAACACATGAAAATGCATATTCTCTGTGTATCTTCACTCTGCTAGCAGAACCGAGCATTAGGTGTGAGTCTTGATCGAATATGATGAAAAGTGACTAGTTTGTGTCCGATACCACTGAAATTGATAGAAACACATGAAAATGCATATTCTCTGTGTGTCTTCACTCTGCTAGCAGAACCAAGCATTAATTGTGAGTCTGGATCGAATATGATGAAAAGTGACTGGTTTTTGTCCGATAACACTGAAATTGATAGAAACACATGAAAATGCATATTCTCTGTGTGCCTTGTCTCTGCCAGTACAGCAGAGCGTTTTGGACGAGTCTGCATCGATTCTGATGAAAAGGGACTAGTTTGGGCCCAATAACACTGAAATTGATAGAAACACATGAAAATGCATATTCTCTGTGTGTCTTCACTCTGCTAGCAGAACCAAGCATTAGGTGTGAGTCTTGATCGAATATGATGAAAAGTGACTAGTTTGGGCCCAATAAGATTGAAATTGACAGAAACACATGAAAATGCATATTCTGTGTGTGCCTTCACTCTGCTAGCAGAACCGAGCATTAGGTGTGAGTCTGGATCGAATATGATGAAAAGTGACTAGTTTCTCTCCAATAACACTGAAATTGACAGAAACACATGAAAATGCATATTCTCTGTGTGTCTTCACTCTGCTAGCAGAACCAAGCATTAGGTGTGAGTCTTGATTGAATATGATGAAAAGTGACTAGTTTGGGCCCACTAACACTGAAATTGACAGAAACACATGGAAATGCATGTACGGTGTGTACCGTGACTCTGCCATTACAGCAGAGCGTTTTGGGTGAGTCTGGATCGATTCTGATGAAAAGTAACTAGTTTGGGCCCAATAACACTGAAATTGATAGAAACACATGAAAATGCATATTCTCTGTGTGTCTTCACTGTGCTAGCAGAACCAAGCTTTAGGTGTGAGTCTGCATCGATTCTAATGAAAAGTGAAATGTGGACTGCTAGCAGAACCAAGCATTAGGTCTGAGTCTTGATCGAATATGATGAAAAGTGACTAGTTTGTGTCCGATACCACTGAAATTGATAGAAACACATGAAAATGCATATTCTCTGTGTGTCTTCACTCTGCTCGCAGAACCGAGCATTAGGTGTGAGTCTGGATCGAATATGATGAAAAGTGACTAGTTTCTGTCCGATAACACTGAAATTGATAGAAACACATGAAAATGCATATTCTCTGTGTGTCTTCACTCTGCTAGCAGAACCAAGCATTAGGTGTGAGTCTTGATCGAATATGATGAAAAGTGACTAGTTTGGGCCCACTAACACTGAAATTGACAGAAACCCATGAAAATGCATATTCTGTGTGTACCTTAACTCTGCTAGCAGAACCGAGCATAAGGTGTGAGTCTGGATCGAATATGATGAAAAGTGAGTAGTTTGTGTCCGATAACACTGAAATTGATAGAAACACATGAAAATGCATATTCTCTGTGTGTCTTCACTCTGCTAGCAGAACCGAGCATTAGGTGTGAGTTTTGATCGAATATGATGAAAAGTGACTAGTTTGGGCCCAATAAGATTGAAATTGACAGAAACACATGAAAATGCATATTCTGTGTGTGCCTTCACTCTGCTAGCAGAACCGAGCATTAGGTGTGAGTCTGGATCGAATATGATGAAAAGTGACTAGTTTCTCTCTAATAACACTGAAATTGACAGAAACACATGAAAAGCCATGTACGGTGTGTGCCGTGACTCTCCTACTACAACAGAACGTTTTTTTGACGAGTCTGCATCGAATATGATGAAAAGTGACTAGTTTCTGTCCGATAACACTGAAATTGATAGAAATACATGAAAATGCATATTCTCTGTGTGTCTTCACTCTGCTAGCAATACCAAGCATTAGGTGTGAGTCTGGATCGAATATGATGAAAAGTGACTTGTTTGTGTCCGATAACACTGAAATTGATAGAAACACATGAAAATGCATATTCTCTGTGTGTCTTCACTCTGCTAGCAGAACCAAGCATTAGGTGTGAGTCTTGATCGAATATGATGAAAAGTGACTAGTTTGGGACCACTAACACTGAAATTGATAGAAACACATGAAAATGCATATTCTCTGTGTGTCTTCACTCTGCTAGCAGAACCAAACATTAGGTCTGAGTCTGGATCGAATATGATGAAAAGTGACTAGTTTGTGTCCAATAACACTGAAATTGATAGAAACAGATGAAAATGCATATTCTCTGTGTGTCTTCACTCTGCTAGCAGAACCAAGCATTAGGTGGGAGTCTTGATCGAATATGATGAAAAGTGACTAGTTTGGGCCCAGTAACACTGAAAATGACAGAAACACATGAAAATGCATGTATGGTGTGTGCCTTGACTCTGCCAGTGCAGCAGAGCGTTTTGGGTGAGTCTGGATCAATTCTGATGAAAAGTGACTAGTTGGGGCCCAATAACACTGAAATTGACAGAAACACATGAAAATGCATATTCTGTGTGTGCCTTCACTCTGCTAGCAGAACCAAGTATTAGGTGTGAGTCTGGATCGAATATGATGAAAAGTGACTAGTTTGTGTCCGATACCACTGAAATTGATAGAAACACATGAAAATGCATATACTGTGTGTGCCTTCACTCTGCTAGCAGAACCAAGCATTAGGTGTGAATCTTGATCATAATGATGAAAAGTGACTAGTTTCTGTCCGATAACACTGAAATTGACAGAAACACATGAAAATGCATGTACGGTGTGTGCCGTGACTCTGCCAGTACAGCAGAGCGTTTTGGTTGAGTCTGGATCGATTCTGATGAAAAGTGACTAATTTGAGCCCAATAACACTGAAATTGATAGAAACACATGAAAATGCATATTCTCTGTGTATCTTCACTCTGCTAGCAGAACCGAGCATTAGGTGTGAGTCTGGATCGAATATGATGAAAAGTGACAAGTTTGGGCCCAATAACACTGAAATTGACAGAAACACATGAAAATGCATATTCTGTATGTGCCTTCACTCTGCTCGCAGAACCAAGCATTGGGTGTGAGTCTTGATCAAATATGATGAAAAGTGACTAGTTTGTGTCCGATAACACTGAAATTGATAGAAACACATGAAAATGCATATTCTCTGTGTGCCTTGACTCTGCCAGTACAGCAGAGCGTTTTGGACGAGTCTGCATCGATTCTGATGAAAAGGGACTAGTTTGGGCCCAATAACACTGAAATTGATAGAAACACATGAAAATGCTTATACTATATGTGCCTTCACTCTGCTAGCAGAACCAAGGATTAGGTCTGAGTCTGGATCGAATATGATGAAAAGTGACTAGTTTGGGCCCAATAACACTGAAATTGACAGAAACACATGAAAATGCATATTCTCTGTGTGTCTTCACTCTGCTAGCAGTACCAAGCATTAGGTGTGAGTCTGGATCGAATATGATGAAAAGTGACAAGTTTGGGCCCAATAACACTGAAATTGACAGAAACACATGAAAATGCATATTCTGTGTGTGCCTTCACTCTGCTCGCAGAACCAAGCATTAGGTGTGAGTCTTGATCGAATATGATGAAAAGTGACTAGTTTGGGCCCAATAACACTGAAATTGACAGAAACACATGAAAATGCATCTACGGTGTGTGCCGTGACTCTGCCATTACAGCAGAGCGTTTTGGCTGAGTCTGCATCGATTCTGATGACAAGTGACTGGTTTGTGTCCGATAACACTGAAATTCATAGAAACACATGAAAATGCATATTCTGTGTGTGCCTTCACTCTGCTAGCAGAACCGAACATTAGGTGTGAGTCTGGATCGAATATGATGAAAAGTGACTAGTTTGGGCCCAATAACACTGAAATTGATAGAAACACATGAAAATGCATATATTGTGTGTGCCTTCACTCTGCTAGCAGAACCAAGCATTAGGTGTAAGTCTGGATCGAATATGATGAAAAGTGACTAGTTTGTGTCCGATACCACTGAAATTGATAGAACCACATGAAAATGCATATACTGTGTGTGCCTTCACTCTGCTAGCAGAACCAAGCATTAGGTGTGAATCTTGATCGAATATGATGAAAAGTGACTAGTTTCTGTCCGATAACACTGAAATTGACAGAAACACATGAAAATGCATGTACGGTGTGTGCCGTGACTCTGCCAGTACAGCAGACCGTTTTGGTTGAGTCTGGATCGATTCTGATGAAAAGTGACTAATTTGAGCCCAATAACACTGAAATTGATAGAAACACATGAAAATGCATATTCTCTGTGTATCTTCACTCTGCTAGCAGAACCGAGCATTAGGTGTGAGTCTGGATCGAATATGATGAAAAGTGACAAGTTTGGGCCCAATAACACTGAAATTGACAGAAACACATGGAAATGCATGTACGGTGTGTACCGTGACTCTGCCATTACAGCAGAGCGTTTTGGGTGAGTCTGGATCGATTGTGATGAAAAGTGACTAGTTTGGGCCCAATAACACTGAAATTGATAGAAACACATGAAAATGCATATTCTCTGTGTGTCTTCACTGTGCTAGCAGAACCAAGCTTTAGGTGTGAGTCTGCATCGATTCTAATGAAAAGTGAAACGTGGACTGCTAGCAGAACCAAGCATTAGGTCTGAGTCTTGATCGAATATGATGAAAAGTGACTAGTTTGTGTCCGATACCACTGAAATTGATAGAAACACATGAAAATGCATATTCTCTGTGTGTCTTCACTCTGCTAGCAGAACCGAGCATTAGGTGTGAGTCTGGATCGAATATGATGAAAAGTGACTAGTTTCTGTCCGATAACACTGAAATTGATAGAAACACATGAAAATGCATATTCTCTGTGTGTCTTCACTCTGCTAGCAGAACCAAGCATTAGGTGTGAGTCTTGATCGAATATAATGAAAAGTGACTAGTTTGGGCCCACTAACACTGAAATTGACAGAAACCCATGAAAATGCATATTCTGTGTGTACCTTAACTCTGCTAGCAGAACCGAGCATAAGGTGTGAGTCTGGATCGAATATGATGAAAAGTGACTAGTTTGTGTCCGATAACACTGAAATTGATAGAAACACATGAAAATGCATATTCTCTGTGTGTCTTCACTCTGCCAGCAGAACCGAGCATTAGGTGTGAGTTTTGATCGAATATGATGAAAAGTGACTAGTTTGGGCCAAATAAGATTGAAATTGACAGAAACACATGAAAATGCATATTCTGTGTGTGCCTTCACTCTGCTAGCAGAACCGAGCATTAGGTGTGAGTCTGGATCGAATATGATGAAAAGTGACTAGTTTCTCTCTAATAACACTGAAATTGACAGAAACACATGAAAATCCATGTACGGTGTGTGCCGTGACTCTCCTACTACAACAGAACGTTTTTTTGACGAGTCTGCATCGAATATGATGAAAAGTGACTAGTTTCTGTCCGATAACACTGAAATTGATAGAAATAAATGAAAAATGCATATTCTCTGTGTGTCTTCACTCTGCTAGCAATACCAAGCATTAGGTGTGAGTCTGGATCGAATATGATGAAAAGTGACTTGTTTGTGTCCGATAACACTGAAATTGATAGAAACACATGAAAATGCATATTCTCTGTGTGTCTTCACTCTGCTAGCAGAACCAAACATTAGGTCTGAGTCTGGATCGAATATGATGAAAAGTGACTAGTTTGTGTCCGATAACACTGAAATTGATAGAAAGAGATGAAAATGCATATTCTCTGTGTGTCTTCACTCTGCTAGCAGAACCAAGCATTAGGTGGGAGTCTTGATCAAATATGATGAAAAGTGACTAGTTTGGGCCCAGTAACACTGAAAATGACAGAAACACATGAAAATGCATGTATGGTGTGTGCCTTGACTCTGCCAGTGCAGCAGAGCGTTTTGGGTGAGTCTGGATCAATTCTGATGAAAAGTGACTAGTTGGGGCCCAATAACACTGAAATTGACAGAAACACATGAAAATGCATATTCTGTGTGTGCCTTCACTCTGCTAGCAGAACCAAGTATTAGGTGTGAGTCTGGATCGAATATGATGAAAAGTGACTAGTTTGTGTCCGATAACACTGAAATTGATAGAAACACATGAAAATGCATATTCTCTGTGTGTCTTCACTCTGCTAGCAGTACCAAGCAATAGGTTTGAGTCTGGATCGAATATGATGAAAAGTGACTAGTTTGTGTCCGATAACACTGAAATTGATAGAAACACATGAAAATGCATATTCTCTGTGTTTCTTCACTCTGCTAGCAGAACCAAGCATTAGGTGTGAGTCTGGATCGAATATGATGAAAAGTGACTAGTTTGTGTCCCATAACGCTGAAATTGATAGAAACATAAAAATGCATATTCTCTGTGTGTCTTCACTCTGCTAGCAGAACCAAGCATTAGGTGTGAGTCTGGATCGAATATGATGAAAAGTGACAAGTTTGTGTCCGATAACACTGAAATTGATAGAAACACATGAAAATGCATATTCTCTGTGTGTCTTCACTCTGCTAGCAGAACCAAGCATTAGGTGTGAGTCTGGATCGAATATGATGAAAAGTGACTAGTTTCTGTCCGATAACACTGAAATTGATAGAAACACATGAAAATGCATATTCTCTGTGTGTCTTCACTCTGCTAGCAGAACCAAGCATTAGGTGTGAGTCTTGATCGAATATGATGAAAAGTGACTAGTTTGGGCCCACTAACACTGAAATTGATAGAAACACATGAAAATGCATATTCTCTGTGTGTCTTCACTCTGCTAGCAGAACCAAACATTAGGTCTGAGTCTGGATCGAATATGATGAAAAGTGACTAGTTTGTGTCCGATAACACTGAAATTGATATAAACACATGAAAATGCATATTCTCTGTGTGTCTTCACTCTGTTAGCAGAACCAAGCATTAGGTGGGAATCTTGATCGAATATGATGAAAAGTGACTAGTTTGGGCCCAGTAACACTGAAATTGACAGAAACACATGAAAATGCATGTACGGTGTGTGCCGTGACTCTGCCAGTACAGCACAGCGTTTTGGGTGAATCTAGATCGATTCTGATGAAAAGTGACCTGTTTGGGCCCAATAACACTTAAATTGACAGAAACACATGAAAATGCATATTCTGTGTGTGCCTTCACTCTGCTAGCAGAACCAAGCATTAGGTGTGAGTCTGGATCGAATATGATGAAAAGTGACTAGTTTGTGTCCGATAACACTGAAATTGATAGAAACACATGAAAATGCATATTCTCTGTGTGTCTTCACTCTGCTAGGAGAACCAAGCATTAGGTGTGAGTCTGGATCGAATATGATGAAAAGTGACTAGTTTGTGTCCGATAACACTGAAATTGATAGAAACATAAAAATGCATATTCCCTGTGTGTCTTCACTCTGCTGGCAGAACCAAGCATTAGGTGTTAGTCTTGATCGAATATGATGAAAAGTGACTGGTTTGTGTCCGATAACACTGAAATTGATAGAAACACATGAAAATGCATATTCTCTGTGTGTCTTCACTCTGCTAGCAGAACCAAGCATTAGGTGTGAGTCTTGATCGAATATGATGAAAAGTGACTACTTTGGACCCACTAACACTGAAATTGATAGAAGCACATGAAAATGTATATACTGTGTGTGCCTTCACTCTGCTAACAGAACCAAACATTAGGTTTGAGTCTGGGTCGAATATGATGAAAAGTGACTAGTTTCTGTCCGATAACACTGAAATTGATAGAAACACTTGAAAATGCATATTCTCTGTGTGTCTTCACTCTGCTAGCAGAACCAAGCATTAGGTGTGAGTGTGGATCGAATATGATGAAAAGTGACTAGTTTGGGCCCACTAAAACTGAAATTGATAGAAGCACATGAAAATGTATATACTTTGTGTGCCTTCACTCTGCTAGCAGAACCAAGCATTAGGTGTGAGTCTGGATCGAATATGATGAAAAGTGACTAGTTTCTGTCCGATAACACTGAAATTGACAGGAGCACATGAAAATGCATATTCTCTGTGTGTCTTCACTCTGCCAGCAGAACCAAGCATTAGGTGTGAATCTTGATCGAATATGATGAAAAGTGACTAGTTTGGGCCCAGTAACACTGAAATTGACAGAAACACATGAAAATGCATGTACGGTGTGTGCCGTGACTCTGCCAGTACAGCAGAGCGTTTTGGGTGAGTCTGGATCGATTGTGATGAAAAGTGACTAGTTTGTGTCCGATAACACTGAAATTGATAGAAACACATGAAAATGCATATTCTCTGTGTGTCTTCACTCTGCTAGCAGAACCAAGCATTAGGTGTGAGTCTGGATCGAATATGATGAAAAGTGACTAGTTTCTGTCCGATAACACTGAAATTGATAGAAACACATGAAAATGCATATTCTCTGTGTGTCTTCACTCTGCTAGCAGAACCAAGCATTAGGTGTGAGTCTGGATCGAATATGATGAAAAGTGACTAGTTTCTGTCCGATAACACTGAAATTGATAGAAACATAAAAATGCATATTCTCTGTGTGTCTTCACTCTGCTAGCAGAACCAAGCATTAGGTGTGAGTCTGGATCGAATATGATGAAAAGTGACAAGTTTGTGTCCGATAACACTGAAATTGATAGAAACACATGAAAATGCATATTCTCTGTGTGTCTTCACTCTGCTAGCAGAACCAAGCATTAGGTGTGAGTCTGGATCGAATATGATGAAAAGTGACTAGTTTCTGTCCGATAACACTGAAATTGATAAAAACACATGAAAATGCATATTCTCTGTGTGTCTTCACTCTGCTAGCAGAACCGAACATTAGGTGTGAGTCTGGATCGAATATGATGAAAAGTGACTAGTTTGGGCCCAATAACACTGAAATTGATAGAAACACATGAAAATGCATATTCTGTGTGTGCCTTCACTCTGCTAGCAGAACCGAACATTAGGTGTGAGTCTGGATCGAATATGAGGAAAAGTGACTAGTTTGGGCCCAATAACACTGAAATTGATAGAAACACATGAAAATGCATATATTGTGTGTGCCTTCACTCTGCTAGCAGAACCAAGCATTAGGTGTAAGTCTGGATCGAATATGATGAAAAGTGACTAGTTTGTGTCCGATACCACTGAAATTGATAGAAACACATGAAAATGCATATACTGTGTGTGCCTTCACTCTGCTAGCAGAACCAAGCATTAGGTGTGAATCTTGATCGAATATGATGAAAAGTGACTAGTTTCTGTCCGATAACACTGAAATTGACAGAAACACATGAAAATGCATGTACGGTGTGTGCCGTGACTCTGCCAGTACAGCAGAGCGTTTTGGTTGACTCTGGATCGATTCTGATGAAAAGTGACTAATTTGAGCCCAATAACACTGAAATTGATAGAAACACATGAAAATGCATATTCTCTTCGTATCTTCACTCTGCTAGCAGAACCGAGCATTAGGTGTGAGTCTGGATCGAATATGGTGAAAAGTGACAAGTTTGGGCCCAATAACACTGAAATTGACAGAAACACATGAAAATGCATATTCTGTATGTGCCTTCACTCTGCTCGCAGAACCAAGCATTGGGTGTGAGTCTTGATCGAATATCATGAAAAGTGACTAGTTTGGGCCCAATAAAACTGAAATTGACAGAAACACATGAAAATGCATGTACGGTGTTTGCCGTGACTCTGCCATTACAGCAGAGCGTTTTGGGTGAGTCTGCATCGATTCTGATGACAAGTGACTGGTTTGTGTCCGATAACACTGAAATTCATAGAAACACATGAAAATGCATATTCTCTGTGTGCCTTCACTCTGCTAGCAGAACCGAACATTAGGTGTGAGTCTGGATCGAATATGATGAAAAGTGACTAGTTTGGGCCCAATAACACTGAAATTGATAGAAACACATGAAAATGCATATATTGTGTGTGCCTTCACTCTGCTAGCAGAACCAAGCATTATGTGTAAGTCTGGATCGAATATGATGAAAAGTGACTAGTTTGGGTCCGATAACACTGAAATTGATAGAAACACATGAAAATGCATATTCTCTGTGTGTCTTCACTCTGTTAGCAGAACCAAGCATTAGGTGGGAATCTTGATCGAATATGATGAAAAGTGACTAGTTTCTGTCCGATAACACTGAAATTGACAGAAACACATGAAAATGCATGTACGGTGTGTGCCGTGACTCTGCCAGTACAGCAGAGCGTTTTGGTTGAGTCTGGATCGATTCTGATGAAAAGTGACTAATTTGAGCCCAATAACACTGAAATTGATAGAAACACATGAAAATGCATATTCTCTGTGTATCTTCACTCTGCTAGCAGAACCGAGCATTAGGTGTGAGTCTGGATCGAATATGATGAAAAGTGACTAGTTTGTGTCCGATACCACTGAAATTGATAGAAACACATGAAAATGCATATTCTCTGTGTGTCTTCACTCTGCTAGCAGAACCAAGCATTAATTGTGAGTCTTGATCGAATATGATGAAAAGTGACTAGTTTGTGTCCGATAACACTGAAATTGATAGAAACACATGAAAATGCATATTCTCTGTGTGCCTTGACTCTGCCAGTACAGCAGAGCGTTTTGGACGAGTCTGGATCGAATATGATGAAAAGGGACTAGTTTGGGCCCAATAACACTGAAATTGATAGAAACACATGAAAATGCTTATACTATATGTGCCTTCACTCTGCTAGCAGAACCAAGGATTAGGTCTGAGTCTGGATCGAATATGATGAAAAGTGACTAGTTTGGGCCCAATAACACTGAAATTGACAGAAACACATGAAAATGCATATTCTCTGTGTGTCTTCACTCTGCTAGCAGTACCAAGCATTAGGTGTGAGTCTGGATCGAATATGATGAAAAGTGACAAGTTTGGGCCCAATAACACTGAAATTGACAGAAACACATGAAAATGCATATTCTGTGTGTGCCTTCACTCTGCTAGCAGAACCGAACATTAGGTGTGAGTCTGGATCGAATATGATGAAAAGTGACTAGTTTGGGCCCAATAACACTGAAATTGATAGAAACACATGAAAATGCATATATTGTGTGTGCCTTCACTCTGCTAGCAGAACCAAGCATTAGGTGTAAGTCTGGATCGAATATGATGAAAAGTGACTAGTTTGTGTCCGATACCACTGAAATTGATAGAACCACATGAAAATGCATATACTGTGTGTGCCTTCACTCTGCTAGCAGAAGCAAGCATTAGGTGTGAATCTTGATCGAATATGATGAAAAGTGACTAGTTTCTGTCCGATAACACTGAAATTGACAGAAACACATGAAAATGCATGTACGGTGTGTGCCGTGACTCTGCCAGTACAGCAGACCGTTTTGGTTGAGTCTGGATCGATTCTGATGAAAAGTGACTAATTTGAGCCCAATAACACTGAAATTGATAGAAACACATGAAAATGCATATTCTCTGTGTATCTTCACTCTGCTAGCAGAACCGAGCATTAGGTGTGAGTCTGGATCGAATATGATGAAAAGTGACAAGTTTGTGTCCGATAACACTGAAATTGATAGAAACACATGAAAATGCATATTCTCTGTGTGTCTTCACTCTGCTAGCAGAACCAAGCATTAGGTGTGAGTCTGGATCGAATATGATGAAAAGTGACTAGTTTCTGTCCGATAACACTGAAATTGACAGAAACACATGAAAATGCATATTCTGTATGTGCCTTCACTCTGCTCGCAGAACCAAGCATTAGGTGTGAGTCTGGATCGAATATGATGAAAAGTGACTAGTTTGTGTCCCATAACGCTGAAATTGATAGAAACATAAAAATGCATATTCTCTGTGTGTCTTCACTCTGCTAGCAGAACCAAGCATTAGGTGTGAGTCTGGATCGAATATGATGAAAAGTGACAAGTTTGTGTCCGATAACACTGAAATTGATAGAAACACATGAAAATGCATATTCTCTGTGTGTCTTCACTCTGCTAGCAGAACCAAGCATTAGGTGTGAGTCTGGATCGAATATGATGAAAAGTGACTAGTTTCTGTCCGATAACACTGAAATTGATAGAAACACATGAAAATGCATATTCTCTGTGTGTCTTCACTCTGCTAGCAGAACCAAGCATTAGGTGTGAGTCTTGATTGAATATGATGAAAAGTGACTAGTTTGGACCCACTAACACTGAAATTGATAGAAGCACATGAAAATGTATATACTGTGTGTGCCTTCACTCTGCTAACAGAACCAAGCATTAGGTGTGAGTCTGGATCGAATATGATGAAAAGTGACTAGTTTGTGTCCGATAACACTGAAATTGATAGAAACACATGAAAATGCATATTCTCTGTGTGTCTTCACTCTGCTAGCAGAACCAAGCATTAGGTGTGAGTCTTGATCGAATATGATGAAAAGTGACTAGTTTGGGCCCACTAACACTGAAATTGATAGAAACACATGAAAATGCATATTCTCTGTGTGTCTTCACTCTGCTAGCAGAACCAAACATTAGGTCTGAGTCTGGATCGAATATGATGAAAAGTGACTAGTTTGTGTCCGATAACACTGAAATTGATAGAAACACATGAAAATGCATATTCTCTGTGTGTCTTCACTCTGTTAGCAGAACCAAGCATTAGGTGGGAATCTTGATCGAATATGATGAAAAGTGACTAGTTTGGACCCAGTAACACTGAAATTGACAGAAACACATGAAAATGCATGTACGGTGTGTGCCGTGACTCTGCCAGTACAGCACAGCGTTTTGGGTGAATCTAGATCGATTCTGATGAAAAGTGACCTGTTTGGGCCCAATAACACTTAAATTGACAGAAACACATGAAAATACATATTCTGTGTGTGCCTTCACTCTGCTAGCAGAACCGAGCATTAGGTGTGAGTCTTGATCGAATATGATGAAAAGTGACTAGTTTCTGTCCGATAACACTGAAATTGATAGAAACACATGAAAATGCATATTCTCTGTGTGTCTTCACTCTGCTAGCAGAACCAAGCATTAGGTGTGAGTCTGGATCGAATATGATGAAAAGTGACTAGTTTGTGTCCGATAACACTGAAATTGATAGAAACACATGAAAATGCATATTCTCTGTGTGTCTTCACTCTGCTAGCAGAACCAAGCATTAGGTGTGAGTCTGGATCGAATATGATGAAAATTGACTGGTTTGTGTCCGATAACACTGAAATTGATAGAAACACATGAAAATGCATATTCTCTGTGTATCTTCACTCTGCTAGCAGAACCGAGCATTAGGTGTGAGTCTGGATCGAATATGATGAAAAGTGACAAGTTTGGGCCCAATAACACTGAAATTGACAGAAACACATGAAAATGCATATTCTGTATGTGCCTTCACTCTGCTCGCAGAACCAAGCATTAGGTGTGAGTCTGGATCGAATATGATGAAAAGTGACTAGTTTGTGTCCCATAACGCTGAAATTGATAGAAACATAAAAATGCATATTCTCTGTGTGTCTTCACTCTGCTAGCAGAACCAAGCATTAGGTGTGAGTCTGGATCGAATATGATGAAAAGTGACAAGTTTGTGTCCGATAACACTGAAATTGATAGAAACACATGAAAATGCATATTCTCTGTGTGTCTTCACTCTGCTAGCAGAACCAAGCATTAGGTGTGAGTCTGGATCGAATATGATGAAAAGTGACTAGTTTCTGTCCGATAACACTGAAATTGATAGAAACACATGAAAATGCATATTCTCTGTGTGTCTTCACTCTGCTAGCAGAACCAAGCATTAGGTGTGAGTCTTGACTGAATATGATGAAAAGTGACTAGTTTGGACCCACTAACACTGAAATTGATAGAAGCACATGAAAATGTATATACTGTGTGTGCCTTCACTCTGCTAACAGAACCAAGCATTAGGTGTGAGTCTGGATCGAATATGATGAAAAGTGACTAGTTTGTGTCCGATAACACTGAAATTGATAGAAACACATGAAAATGCATATTCTCTGTGTGTCTTCACTCTGCTAGCAGAACCAAGCATTAGGTGTGAGTCTTGATCGAATATGATGAAAAGTGACTAGTTTGGGCCCACTAACACTGAAATTGATAGAAACACATGAAAATGCATATTCTCTGTGTGTCTTCACTCTGCTAGCAGAACCAAGCATTAGGTGTGAGTCTGTATCGAATATGATGAAAAGTGACTAGTTTCTGTCCGATAACACTGAAATTGATAGAAACATAAAAATGCATATTCTCTGTGTGTCTTCACTCTGCTAGCAGAACCAAGCATTAGGTGTGAGTCTGGATCGAATATGATGAAAAGTGACTAGTTTCTGTCCGATAACACTGAAATTGATAGAAACACATGAAAATGCATATTCTCTGTGTGTCTTCACTCTGTTAGCAGAACCAAGCATTAGGTGTGAGTCTTGATCGAATATGATGAAAAGTGACTAGTTTCTGTCCGATAACACTGAAATTGACAGAAACACATGAAAATTCATATTCTCTGTGTGTCTTCACTCTGCTAGCAGAACCAAGCATTAGGTGTGAGTCTGGATCGAATATGATGAAAAGTGACTAGTTTGTGTCCGATAACACTGAAATTGATAGAAACACATGAAAATGCATATTCTCTGTGTGTCTTCACTCTGCTAGCAGAACCAAGCATTAGGTGTGAGTCTGGATCGAATATGATGAAAAGTGACTAGTTTGTGTCCGATAACACTGAAATTGATAGAAACATAAAAATGCATATTCCCTGTGTGTCTTCACTCTGCTAGCAGAACCAAGCATTAGGTGTGAGTCTGGATCGAATATGATGAAAAGGGACTGGTTTGTGTCCGATAACACTGAAATTGATAGAAACACATGAAAATGCATATTCTCTGTGTGTCTTCACTCTGCTAGCAGAACCAAGCATTAGGTGTGAGTCTTGATCGAATATGATGAAAAGTGACTACTTTGGACCCACTAACACTGAAATTGATAGAAGCACATGAAAATGTATATACTGTGTGTGCCTTCACTCTGCTAGCAGAACCAAGTATTAGGTGTGAGTCTGGATCGAATATGATGAAAAGTGACTAGTTTCTGTCCGATAACACTGAAATTGATAGAAACACATGAAAATGCATATTCTCTGTGTGTCTTCACTCTGCTAGTAGAACCGGGCATTAGGTTTGAGTCTGGGTCGAATATGATGAAAAGTGACTAGTTTCTGTCCGATAACAATGAAATTGATAGAAACACTTGAAAATGCATATTCTCTGTGTGTCTTCACTCTGCTAGCAGAACCAAGCATTAGGTGTGAGTGTGGATCGAATATGATGAAAAGTGACTAGTTTGGGCCCACTAAAACTGAAATTGATAGAAGCACATGAAAATGTATATACTTTGTGTGCCTTCACTCTGCTAGCAGAACCAAGCATTAGGTGTGAGTCTGGATCGAATATGATGAAAAGTGACTAGTTTCTGTCCGATAACACTGAAATTGACAGAAGCACATGAAAATGCATATTCTCTGTGTGTCTTCACTCTGCTAGCAGAACCAAGCATTAGGTGTGAATCTTGATCGAATATGATGAAAAGTGACTAGTTTGGGCCCAGTAACACTGAAATTGACAGAAACACATGAAAATGCATGTACGGTGTGTGCCGTGACTCGGCCAGTACAGCAGAGCGTTTTGGGTGAGTCTGGATCGATTGTGATGAAAAGTGACTAGTTTGTGTCCGATAACACTGAAATTGATAGAAACACATGAAAATGCATATTCTCTGTGTGTCTTCACTCTGCTAGCAGAACCAAGCATTAGGTGTGAGTCTGGATCGAATATGATGAAAAGTGACTAGTTTGTGTCCGATAACACTGAAATTGATAGAAACACATGAAAATGCATATTCTCTGTGTGTCTTCACTCTGCTAGCAGAACCAAGCATTAGGTGTGAGTCTGTATCGAATATGATGAAAAGTGACTAGTTTCTGTCCGATAACACTGAAATTGATAGAAACATAAAAATGCATATTCTCTGTGTGTCTTCACTCTGCTAGCAGAACC
This sequence comes from Thunnus thynnus, assembly GCF_963924715.1. Taxonomy (NCBI): domain Eukaryota; kingdom Metazoa; phylum Chordata; class Actinopteri; order Scombriformes; family Scombridae; genus Thunnus; species Thunnus thynnus. Next base: position 188,679 of record NC_089521.1, on the reverse strand, counting down.
AAGCATTAGGTGTGAGTCTGGATCGAATATGATGAAAAGTGACAAGTTTGTGTCCGATAACACTGAAATTGATAGAAACACATGAAAATGCATATTCTCTGTGTGTCTTCACTCTGCTAGCAGAACCAAGCATTAGGTGTGAGTCTGGATCGAATATGATGAAAAGTGACTAGTTTCTGTCCGATAACACTGAAATTGATAAAAACACATGAAAATGCATATTCTCTGTGTGTCTTCACTCTGCTAGCAGAACCGAACATTAGGTGTGAGTCTGGATCGAATATGATGAAAAGTGACTAGTTTGGGCCCAATAACACTGAAATTGATAGAAACACATGAAAATGCATATATTGTGTGTGCCTTCACTCTGCTAGCAGAACCAAGCATTAGGTGTAAGTCTGGATCGAATATGATGAAAAGTGACTAGTTTGTGTCCGATACCACTGAAATTGATAGAAACACATGAAAATGCATATACTGTGTGTGCCTTCACTCTGCTAGCAGAACCAAGCATTAGGTGTGAATCTTGATCGAATATGATGAAAAGTGACTAGTTTCTGTCCGATAACACTGAAATTGACAGAAACACATGAAAATGCATGTACGGTGTGTGCCGTGACTCTGCCAGTACAGCAGAGCGTTTTGGTTGAGTCTGGATCGATTCTGATGAAAAGTGACTAATTTGAGCCCAATAACACTGAAATTGATAGAAACACATGAAAATGCATATTCTCTGTGTATCTTCACTCTGCTAGCAGAACCGAGCATTAGGTGTGAGTCTGGATCGAATATGATGAAAAGTGACAAGTTTGGGCCCAATAACACTGAAATTGACAGAAACACATGAAAATGCATATTCTGTATGTGCCTTCACTCTGCTCGCAGAACCAAGCATTGGGTGTGAGTCTTGATCGAATATGATGAAAAGTGACTAGTTTGGGCCCAATAAAACTGAAATTGACAGAAACACATGAAAATGCATGTACGGTGTGTGCCGTGACTCTGCCATTACAGCAGAGCGTTTTGGGTGAGTCTGCATCGATTCTGATGACAAGTGACTGGTTTGTGTCCGATAACACTGAAATTCATAGAAACACATGAAAATGCATATTCTCTGTGTGCCTTCACTCTGCTAGCAGAACCGAACATTAGGTGTGAGTCTGGATCGAATATGATGAAAAGTGACTAGTTTGGGCCCAATAACACTGAAATTGATAGAAACATGAAAATGCATATATTGTGTGTGCCTTCACTCTGCTAGCAGAACCAAGCATTATGTGTAAGTCTGGATCGAATATGATGAAAAGTGACTAGTTTGGGCCCACTAACACTGAAATTGACAGAAACCCATGAAAATGCATATTCTGTGTGTACCTTCACTCTGCTAGCAGAACCAAGCATTAGGTGTGAATCTTGATCGAATATGATGAAAAGTGACTAGTTTCTGTCCGATAACACTGAAATTGACAGAAACACATGAAAATGCATGTACGGTGTGTGCCGTGACTCTGCCAGTACAGCAGAGCGTTTTGGTTGAGTCTGGATCGATTCTGATGAAAAGTGACTAATTTGAACCCAATAACACTGAAATTGATAGAAACACATGAAAATGCATATTCTCTGTGTATCTTCACTCTGCTAGCAGAACCGAGCATTAGGTGTGAGTCTGGATCGAATATGATGAAAAGTGACTAGTTTGTGTCCGATACCACTGAAATTGATAGAAACACATGAAAATGCATATTCTCTGTGTGTCTTCACTCTGCTAGCAGAACCAAGCATTAATTGTGAGTCTTGATCGAATATGATGAAAAGTGACTAGTTTGTGTCCGATAACACTGAAATTGATAGAAACACATGAAAATGCATATTCTCTGTGTGCCTTGACTCTGCCAGTACAGCAGAGCGTTTTGGACGAGTCTGCATCGATTCTGATGAAAAGGGACTAGTTTGGGCCCAATAACACTGAAATTGATAGAAACACATGAAAATGCTTATACTATATGTGCCTTCACTCTGCTAGCAGAACCAAGGATTAGGTCTGAGTCTGGATCGAATATGATGAAAAGTGACTAGTTTGGGCCCAATAACACTGAAATTGACAGAAACACATGAAAATGCATATTCTCTGTGTGTCTTCACTCTGCTAGCAGTACCAAGCATTAGGTGTGAGTCTGGATCGAATATGATGAAAAGTGACAAGTTTGGGCCCAATAACACTGAAATTGACAGAAACACATGAAAATGCATATTCTGTGTGTGCCTTCACTCTGCTCGCAGAACCAAGCATTAGGTGTGAGTCTTGATCGAATATGATGAAAAGTGACTAGTTTGGGCCCAATAACACTGAAATTGACAGAAACACATGAAAATGCATGTACGGTGTGTGCCGTGACTCTGCCATTACAGCAGAGCGTTTTGGGTGAGTCTGCATCGATTGTGATGACAAGTGACTGGTTTGTGTCCGATAACACTGAAATTCATAGAAACACATGAAAATGCATATTCTGTGTGTGCCTTCACTCTGCTAGCAGAACCGAACATTAGGTGTGAGTCTGGATCGAATATGATGAAAAGTGACTAGTTTGGGCCCAATAACACTGAAATTGATAGAAACACATGAAAATGCATATATTGTGTGTGCCTTCACTCTGCCAGCAGAACCAAGCATTAGGTGTAAGTCTGGATCGAATATGATGAAAAGTGACTAGTTTGTGTCCGATACCACTGAAATTGATAGAACCACATGAAAATGCATATACTGTGTGTGCCTTCACTCTGCTAGCAGAACCAAGCATTAGGTGTGAATCTTGATCGAATATGATGAAAAGTGACTAGTTTCTGTCCGATAACACTGAAATTGATAGAAACACATTAAAATGCATGTAGGGTGTGTGCCATGACTCTGCCAGTACAGCAGAGCGTTTTGGGTGAGTCTGGATCGATTGTGATGAAAAGTGACTAGTTTGGGCCCAATAACACTGAAATTGATAGAAACACATGAAAATGCATATTCTTTGTGTGTCTTCACTGTGCTAGCAGAACCAAGCTTTAGGTGTGAGTCTGCATCGATTCTAATGAAAAGTGAAACGTGGACTGCTAGCAGAACCAAGCATTAGGTCTGAGTCTTGATCGAATATGATGAAAAGTGACTAGTTTGTGTCCGATACCACTGAAATTGATAGAAACACATGAAAATGGATATTCTCTGTGTGTCTTCACTCTGCTAGCAGAACCGAGCATTAGGTGTGAGTCTGGATCGAATATGATGAAAAGTGACTAGTTTCTGTCCGATAACACTGAAATTGATAGAAACACATGAAAATGCATATTCTCTGTGTGTCTTCACTCTGCTAGCAGAACCAAGCATTAGGTGTGAGTCTTGATCGAATATGATGAAAAGTGACTAGTTTGGACCCACTAACACTGAAATTGACAGAAACCCATGAAAATGCATATTCTGTGTGTACCTTAACTCTGCTAGCAGAACCGAGCATAAGGTGTGAGTCTGGATCGAATATGATGAAAAGTGACTAGTTTGTGTCCGATAACACTGAAATTGATAGAAACACATGAAAATGCATATTCTCTGTGTGTCTTCACTCTGCTAGCAGAACCGAGCATTAGGTGTGAGTTTTGATCGAATATGATGAAAAGTGACTAGTTTGGGCCCAATAAGATTGAAATTGACAGAAACCCATGAAAATGCATATTCTGTGTGTGCCTTCACTCTGCTAGCAGAACCGAGCATTAGGTGTGAGTCTGGATCGAATATGATGAAAAGTGACTAGTTTCTCTCTAATAACACTGAAATTGACAGAAACACATGAAAATCCATGTACGGTGTGTGCCGTGACTCTCCTACTACAACAGAACGTTTTTTTGACGAGTCTGGATCGAATATGATGAAAAGTGACTAGTTTCTGTCCGATAACACTGAAATTGATAGAAATACATGAAAATGCATATTCTCTGTGTGTCTTCACTCTGCTAGCAATACCAAGCATTAGGTGTGAGTCTGGATCGAATATGATGAAAAGTGACTTGTTTGTGTCCGATAACACTGAAATTGATAGAAACACATGAAAATGCATATTCTCTGTGTGTCTTCACTCTGCTAGCAGAACCAAGCATTAGGTGTGAGTCTTGATCGAATATGATGAAAAGTGACTAGTTTGGGCCCACTAACACTGAAATTGATAGAAACACATGAAAATGCATATTCTCTGTGTGTCTTCACTCTGCTAGCAGAACCAAACATTAGGTCTGAGTCTGGATCGAATATGATGAAAAGTGACTAGTTTGTGTCCGATAACACTGAAATTGATAGAAACAGATGAAAATGCACATTCTCTGTGTGTCTTCACTCTGCTAGCAGAACCAAGCATTAGGTGGGAGTCTTGATCAAATATGATGAAAAGTGACTAGTTTGGGCCCAGTAACACTGAAAATGACAGAAACACATGAAAATGCATGTATGGTGTGTGCCTTGACTCTGCCAGTGCAGCAGAGCGTTTTGGGTGAGTCTGGATCAATTCTGATGAAAAGTGACTAGTTGGGGCCCAATAACACTGAAATTGACAGAAACACATGAAAATGCATATTCTGTGTGTGCCTTCACTCTGCTAGCAGAACCAAGTATTAGGTGTGAGTCTGGATCGAATATGATGAAAAGTGACTAGTTTCTGTCCGATAACACTGAAATTGATAGAAACACATGAAAATGCATATTCTCTGTGTGTCTTCACTCTGCTAGCAGTACCAAGCAATAGGTTTGAGTCTGGATCGAATATGATGAAAAGTGACTAGTTTGTGTCCGATAACACTGAAATTGATAGAAACACATGAAAATGCATATTCTCTGTGTGTCTTCACTCTGCTAGCAGAACCAAGCATTAGGTGTGAGTCTTGATCGAATATGATGAAAAGTGACTAGTTTGGGCCCACTAACACTGAAATTGATAGAAACACATGAAAATGCATATTCTCTGTGTGTCTTCACTCTGCTAGCAGAACCAAACATTAGGTCTGAGTCTGGATCGAATATGATGAAAAGTGACTAGTTTGTGTCCGATAACACTGAAATTGATAGAAACACATGAAAATGCATATTCTCTGTGTGTCTTCACTCTGTTAGCAGAACCAAGCATTAGGTGGGAATCTTGATCGAATATGATGAAAAGTGACTAGTTTGGGCCCAGTAACACTGAAATTGACAGAAACACATGAAAATGCATGTACGGTGTGTGCCGTGACTCTGCCAGTACAGCACAGCGTTTTGGGTGAATCTAGATCGATTCTGATGAAAAGTGACCTGTTTGGGCCCAATAACACTTAAATTGACAGAAACACATGAAAATGCATATTCTGTGTGTGCCTTCACTCTGCTAGCAGAACCGAGCATTAGGTGTGAGTCTTGATCGAATATGATGAAAAGTGACTAGTTTGTGTCCGATAACACTGAAATTGATAGAAACACATGAAAATGCATATTCTCTGTGTGTCTTCACTCTGCTAGCAGAACCAAGCATTAGGTGTGAGTCTGGATCGAATATGATGAAAAGTGACTAGTTTGGGCCCACTAAAACTGAAATTGATAGAAGCACATGAAAATGTATATACTTTGTGTGCCTTCACTCTGCTAGCAGAACCAAGCATTAGGTGTGAGTCTGGATCGAATATAATGAAAAGTGACTAGTTTCTGTCCGATAACACTGAAATTGACAGAAGCACATGAAAATGCATATTCTCTGTGTGTCTTCACTCTGCTAGCAGAACCAAGCATTAGGTGTGAATCTTGATCGAATATGATGAAAAGTGACTAGTTTGGGCCCAGTAACACTGAAATTGGCAGAAACACATGAAAATGCATGTACGGTGTGTGCCGTGACTCTGCCAGTACAGCAGAGCGTTTTGGGTGAGTCTGGATCGATTGTGATGAAAAGTGACTAGTTTGTGTCCGATAACACTGAAATTGATAGAAACACATGAAAATGCATATTCTCTGTGTGTCTTCACTCTGCTAGCAGAAGCAAGCATTAGGTGTGAGTCTGGATCGAATATGATGAAAAGTGACTAGTTTCTGTCCGATAACACTGAAATTGATAGAAACACATGAAAATGCATATTCTCTGTGTGTCTTCACTCTGCTAGCAGAACCAAGCATTAGGTGTGAGTCTGGATCGAATATGATGAAAAGTGACTAGTTTCTGTCCGATAACACTGAAATTGATAGAAACATAAAAATGCATATTCTCTGTGTGTCTTCACTCTGCTAGCAGAACCAAGCATTGGGTGTGAGTCTGGATCGAATATGATGAAAAGTGACAAGTTTGTGTCCGATAACACTGAAATTGATAGAAACACATGAAAATGCATATTCTCTGTGTGTCTTCACTCTGCTAGCAGAACCAAGCATTAGGTGTGAGTCTGGATCGAATATGATGAAAAGTGACTAGTTTCTGTCCGATAACACTGAAATTGATAAAAACACATGAAAATGCATATTCTCTGTGTGTCTTCACTCTGCTAGCAGAACCAAGCATTAGGTGTGAGTCTTGATCGAATATGATGAAAAGTGACTAGTTTGGACCCACTAACACTGAAATTGATAGAAGCACATGAAAATGTATATACTGTGTGTGCCTTCACTCTGCTAGCAGAACCAAGCATTAGGTGTGAGTCTGGATCGAATATGATGAAAAGTGACTAGTTTGAGGCCAATAACACTGAAATTGATAGAAACACATGAAAATGCATATATTGTGTGTGCCTTCACTCTGCTAGCAGAACCGAGCATTAGGTGTGAGTCTGGATCGAATATGATGAAAAGTGACTAGTTTCTCTCCAATAACACTGAAATTGACAGAAACACATGAAAATGCATATTCTCTGTGTGTCTTCACTCTGCTAGCAGAACCAAGCATTAGGTGTGAGTCTTGATTGAATATGATGAAAAGTGACTAGTTTGGGCCCACTAACACTGAAATTGACAGAAACACATGGAAATGCATGTAAGGTGTGTACCGTGACTCTGCCATTACAGCAGAGCGTTTTGGGTGAGTCTGGATCGATTGTGATGAAAAGTGACTAGTTTGGGCCCAATAACACTGAAATTGACAGAATCACATGAAAATGCATATTCTGTGTGTGCCTTCACTCTGCTAGCAGAACCAAGTATTAGGTGTGAGTCTGGATCGAATATGATGAAAAGTGACTAGTTTGTGTCCGATAACACTGAAATTGATAGAAACACATGAAAATGCATATTCTCTGTGTGTCTTCACTCTGCTAGCAGTACCAAGCAATAGGTTTGAGTCTGGATCGAATATGATGAAAAGTGACTAGTTTGTGTCCGATAACACTGAAATTGATAGAAACACATGAAAATGCATATTCTCTGTGTTTCTTCACTCTGCTAGCAGAACCAAGCATTAGGTGTGAGTCTGGATCGAATATGATGAAAAGTGACTAGTTTGTGTCCCATAACGCTGAAATTGATAGAAACATAAAAATGCATATTCTCTGTGTGTCTTCACTCTGCTAGCAGAACCAAGCATTAGGTGTGAGTCTGGATCGAATATGATGAAAAGTGACTAGTTTCTGTCCGATAACACTGAAATTGATAGAAACACATGAAAATGCATATTCTCTGTGTGTCTTCACTCTGCTAGCAGAACCAAGCATTAGGTGTGAGTCTTGATTGAATATGATGAAAAGTGACTAGTTTGGACCCACTAACACTGAAATTGATAGAAGCACATGAAAATGTATATACTGTGTGTGCCTTCACTCTGCTAACAGAACCAAGCATTAGGTGTGAGTCTGGATCGAATATGATGAAAAGTGACTAGTTTGTGTCCGATAACACTGAAATTGATAGAAACACATGAAAATGCATATTCTCTGTGTGTCTTCACTCTGCTAGCAGAACCAAGCATTAGGTGTGAGTCTTGATCGAATATGATGAAAAGTGACTAGTTTGGGCCCACTGACACTGAAATTGATAGAAACACATGAAAATGCATATTCTCTGTGTGTCTTCACTCTGCTAGCAGAAGCAAACATTAGGTCTGAGTCTGGATCGAATATGATGAAAAGTGACTAGTTTGTGTCCGATAACACTGAAATTGATAGAAACACATGAAAATGCATATTCTCTGTGTGTCTTCACTCTGCTAGCAGAACCAAACATTAGGTCTGAGTCTGGATCGAATATGATGAAAAGTGACTAGTTTGTGTCCGATAACACTGAAATTGATAGAAACACATGAAAATGCATATTCTCTGTGTGTCTTCACTCTGTTAGCAGAACCAAGCATTAGGTGGGAATCTTGATCGAATATGATGAAAAGTGACTAGTTTGGGCCCAGTAACACTGAAATTGACAGAAACACATGAAAATGCATGTACGGTGTGTGCCGTGACTCTGCCAGTACAGCACAGCGTTTTGGGTGAATCTAGATCGATTCTGATGAAAAGTGACCTGTTTGGGCCCAATAACACTTAAATTGACAGAAACACATGAAAATGCATATTCTGTGTGTGCCTTCACTCTGCTAGCAGAACCGAGCATTAGGTGTGAGTCTTGATCGAATATGATGAAAAGTGACTAGTTTGTGTCCGATAACACTGAAATTGATAGAAACACATGAAAATGCATATTCTCTGTGTGTCTTCACTCTGCTAGCAGAACCAAGCATTAGGTGTGAGTCTGGATCGAATATGATGAAAAGTGACTAGTTTGTGTCCGATAACACTGAAATTGATAGAAACACATGAAAATGCATATTCTCTGTGTGTCTTCACTCTGCTAGCAGAACCAAGCATTAGGTGTGAGTCTGGATCGAATATGATGAAAAGTGACTAGTTTGTGTCCGATAACACTGAAATTGATAGAAACATAAAAATGCATATTCCCTGTGTGTCTTCACTCTGCTAGCAGAACCAAGCATTAGGTGTGAGTCTGGATCGAATATGATGAAAAGTGACTGGTTTGTGTCCGATAACACTGAAATTGATAGAAACACATGAAAATGCATATTCTCTGTGTGTCTTCACTCTGCTAGCACAACCAAGCATTAGGTGTGAGTCTTGATCGAATATGATGAAAAGTGACTACTTTGGACCCACTAACACTGAAATTGATAGAAGCACATGAAAATGTATATACTGTGTGTGCCTTCACTCTGCTAGCAGAACCAAGTATTAGGTGTGAGTCTGGATCGAATATGATGAAAAGTGACTAGTTTGTGTCCGATAACACTGAAATTGATAGAAACACATGAAAATGCATATTCTCTGTGTGTCTTCACTCTGCTAGTAGAACCGAGCATTAGGTTTGAGTCTGGGTCGAATATGATGAAAAGTGACTAGTTTCTGTCCGATAACACTGAAATTGATAGAAACACTTGAAAATGCATATTCTCTGTGTGTCTTCACTCTGCTAGCAGAACCAAGCATTAGGTGTGAGTGTGGATCGAATATGATGAAAAGTGACTAGTTTGGGCCCACTAAAACTGAAATTGAAAGAAGCACATGAAAATGCATATTCTCTGTGTGTCTTAACTCTGTTAGCAGAACCAAGCATTAGGTGGGAATCTTGATCGAATATGATGAAAAGTGACTAGTTTGGGCCCAGTAACACTGAAATTGACAGAAACACATGAAAATGCATGTACGGTGTGTGCCGTGACTCTGCCAGTACAGCACAGCGTTTTGGGTGAATCTAGATCGATTCTGATGAAAAGTGACCTGTTTGGGCCCAATAACACTTAAATTGACAGAAACACATGAAAATGCATATTCTCTGTGTGTCTTCACTCTGCTAGCAGAACCAAGCATTAGGTGTGAATCTTGATCGAATATGATGAAAAGTGACTAGTTTGGGCCCAGTAACACTGAAATTGACAGAAACACATGAAAATGCATGTACTGTGTGTGCCGTGACTCTGCCAGTACAGCAGAGCGTTTTGGGTGAGTCTGGATCGATTGTGATGAAAAGTGACTAGTTTGTGTCCGATAACACTGAAATTGATAGAAACACATGAAAATGCATATTCTCTGTGTGTCTTCACTCTGCTAGCAGAACCAAGCATTAGGTGTGAGTCTGGATCGAATATGATGAAAAGTGACTAGTTTCTGTCCGATAACACTGAAATTGATAGAAACACATGAAAATGCATATTCTCTGTGTGTCTTCACTCTGCTAGCAGAACCAAGCATTAGGTGTGAGTCTGGATCGAATATGATGAAAAGTGACTAGTTTCTGTCCGATAACACTGAAATTGATAGAAACATAAAAATGCATATTCTCTGTGTGTCTTCACTCTGCTAGCAGAACCAAGCATTAGGTGTGAGTCTGGATCGAATATGATGAAAAGTGACAAGTTTGTGTCCGATAACACTGAAATTGATAGAAACACATGAAAATGCATATTCTCTGTGTGTCTTCACTCTGCTAGCAGAACCAAGCATTAGGTGTGAGTCTGGATCGAATATGATGAAAAGTGACTAGTTTGTGTCCGATAACACTGAAATTGATAGAAACACATGAAAATGCATATTCTCTGTGTGTCTTCACTCTGCTAGCAGAACCAAGCATTAGGTGTGAGTCTTGATCGAATATGATGAAAAGTGACTAGTTTGGACCCACTAACACTGAAATTGATAGAAGCACATGAAAATGTATATACTGTGTGTGCCTTCACTCTGCTAGCAGAACCAAGCATTAGGTGTGAGTCTGGATCGAATATGATGAAAAGTGACTAGTTTGGGCCCACTAACACTGAAATTGATAGAAACACATGAAAATGCATATTCTCTGTGTGTCTTCACTCTGCTAGCAGAACCAAACATTAGGTCTGAGTCTGGATCGAATATGATGAAAAGTGACTAGTTTGTGTCCGATAACACTGAAATTGATAGAAACACATGAAAATGCATATTCTCTGTGTGTCTTCACTCTGTTAGCAGAACCAAGCATTAGGTGGGAATCTTGATCGAATATGATGAAAAGTGACTAGTTTGGGCCCACTAACACTGAAATTGATAGAAGCACATGAAAATGTATATACTGTGTGTGCCTTCACTCTGCTAGCAGAACCAAGTATTAGGTGTGAGTCTGGATCGAATATGATGAAAAGTGACTAGTTTGTGTCCGATAACACTGAAATTGATAGAAACACATGAAAATGCATATTCTCTGTGTGTCTTCACTCTCCTAGTAGAACCGAGCATTAGGTTTGAGTCTGGGTCGAATATGATGAAAAGTGACTAGTTTCTGTCCGATAACACTGAAATTGATAGAAACACTTGAAAATGCATATTCTCTGTGTGTCTTCACTCTGCTAGCAGAACCAAGCATTAGGTGTGAGTGTGGATCGAATATGATGAAAAGTGACTAGTTTGGGCCCACTAAAACTGAAATTGATAGAAGCACATGAAAATGTATATACTGTGTGTGCCTTCACTCTGCTAGCAGAACCAAGCATTAGGTGTGAGTCTGGATCGAATATGATGAAAAGTGACTATTTTCTGTCCGATAACACTGAAATTGACAGAAGCACATGAAAATGCATATTCTCTGTGTGTCTTCACTCTGCTAGCAGAACCAAGCATTAGGTGTGAATCTTGATCGAATATGATGAAAAGTGACTAGTTTGGGCCCAGTAACACTGAAATTGACAGAAACACATGAAAATGCATGTACGGTGTGTGCCGTGACTCTGCCAGTACAGCAGAGCGTTTTGGGTGAGTCTGGATCGATTGTGATGAAAAGTGACTAGTTTGTGTCCGATAACACTGAAATTGATAGAAACACATGAAAATGCATATTCTCTGTGTGTCTTCACTCTGATAGCAGAACCAAGCATTAGGTGTGAGTCTGGATCGAATATGATGAAAAGTGACTAGTTTCTGTCCGATAACACTGAAATTGATAGAAACACATGAAAATGCATATTCTCTGTGTGTCTTCACTCTGCTAGCAGAACCAAGCATTAGGTGTGAGTCTGGATCGAATATGATGAAAAGTGACTAGTTTGTGTCCGATAACACTGAAATTGATAGAAACGTAAAAATTCCTTTTTTTCTGTGTGTCTTCACTCTGCTAGCAGAACCAAGCATTAGGTGTGAGTCTGGATCGAATATGATGAAAAGTGACAAGTTTGTGTCCGATAACACTGAAATTGATAGAAACACATGAAAATGCATATTCTCTGTGTGTCTTCACTCTGCTAGCAGAACCAAAGCATTAGGTGTGAATCTTGATCGAATATGATGAAAAGTGACTAGTTTTGGCCCAGTAACACTGAAATTGACAGAAACACATGAAAATGCATGTACGGTGTGTGCCGTGACTCTGCCAGTACAGCACAGCGTTTTGGGTGAGTCTGGATCGATTCTGATGAAAAGTGACCTGTTTGGGCCCAATAACACTGAAATTGACAGAAACACATGAAAATGCATATATTGTGTGTGTGCCTTCACTCTGCTAGCAGAACCGAGCATTAGGTGTGAGTCTTGATCGAATATGATGAAAAGTGACTAGTTTGTGTCCGATAACACTGAAATTGATAGAAACACATGAAAATGCATATTCTCTGTGTGTCTTCACTCTGCTAGCAGAACCAAGCATTAGATGTGAGTCTTGATCGAATATGATGAAAAGTGACTACTTTGGACCCACTAACACTGAAATTGATAGAAGCACATGAAAATGTATATACTGTGTGTGCCTTCACTCTGCTAGCAGAACCAAGTATTAGGTGTGAGTCTGGATCGAATATGATGAAAAGTGACTAGTTTGTGTCCGATAACACTGAAATTGATAGAAACACATGAAAATGCATATTCTCTGTGTGTCTTCACTCTGCTAGTAGAACCGAGCATTAGGTTTGAGTCTGGGTCGAATATGATGAAAAGTGACTAGTTTGTGTCCGATAACACTGAAATTGATAGAAACACTTGAAAATGCATATTCTCTGTGTGTCTTCACTCTGCTAGCAGAACCAAGCATTAGGTGTGAATCTTGATCGAATATGATGAAAAGTGACTAGTTTGGGCCCAGTAACACTGAAATTGACAGAAACACATGAAAATGCATGTACTGTGTGTGCCGTGACTCTGCCAGTACAGCAGAGCGTTTTGGGTGAGTCTGGATCGATTGTGATGAAAAGTGACTAGTTTGTGTCCGATAACACTGAAATTGATAGAAACACATGAAAATGCATATTCTCTGTGTGTCTTCACTCTGCTAGCAGAACCAAGCATTAGGTGTGAGTCTGGATCGAATATGATGAAAAGTGACTAGTTTCTGTTCGATAACACTGAAATTGATAGAAACACATGAAAATGCATATTCTCTGTGTGTCTTCACTCTGCTAGCAGAACCAAGCATTAGGTGTGAGTCTGGATCGAATATGATGAAAAGTGACTAGTTTCTGTCCGATAACACTGAAATTGATAGAAACATAAAAATGCATATTCTCTGTGTGTCTTCACTCTGCTAGCAGAACCAAGCATTAGGTGTGAGTCTGGATCGAATATGATGAAAAGTGACAAGTTTGTGTCCGATAACACTGAAATTGATAGAAACACATGAAAATGCATATTCTCTGTGTGTCTTCACTCTGCTAGCAGAACCAAGCATTAGGTGTGAGTCTGGATCGAATATGATGAAAAGTGACTAGTTTCTGTCCGATAACACTGAAATTGATAAAAACACATGAAAATGCATATTCTCTGTGTGTCTTCACTCTGCTAGCAGAACCAAGCATTAGGTGTGAGTCTTGATCGAATATGATGAAAAGTGACTAGTTTGGACCCACTAACACTGAAATTGATAGAAGCACATGAAAATGTATATACTGTGTGTGCCTTCACTCTGCTAGCAGAACCAAGCATTAGGTGTGAGTCTGGATAGAATATGATGAAAAGTGACTAGTTTGTGTCCGATAACACTGAAATTGATAGAAACACATGAAAATGCATATTCTCTGTGTGTCTTCACTCTGCTAGCAGAACCAAGCATTAGGTTTGAGTCTGGGTCGAATATGATGAAAAGTGACTAGTTTCTGTCCGATAACACTGAAATTGATAGAAACACTTGAAAATGCATATTCTCTGTGTGTCTTCACTCTGCTAGCAGAACCAAGCATTAGGTGTGAGTCTTGATCGAATATGATGAAAAGTGACTAGTTTGGGCCCACTAACACTGAAATTGATAGAAACACATGAAAATGTATATACTTTGTGTGCCTTCACTCTGCTAGCAGAACCAAGCATTAGGTGTGAGTCTGGATCGAATATGATGAAAAGTGACTAGTTTCTGTCCGATAACACTGAAATTGACAGAAGCACATGAAAATGCATATTCTCTGTGTGTCTTCACTCTGCTAGCAGAACCAAGCATTAGGTGTGAATCTTGATCGAATATGATGAAAAGTGACTAGTTTGGGCCCAGTAACACTGAAATTGACAGAAACACATGAAAATGCATGTACGGTGTGTGCCGTGACTCTGCCAGTACAGCAGAGCGTTTTGGGTGAGTCTGGATCGATTGTGATGAAAAGTGACTAGTTTGTGTCCGATAACACTGAAATTGATAGAAACACATGAAAATGCATATTCTCTGTGTGTCTTCACTCTGCTAGCAGAACCAAGCATTAGGTGTGAGTCTGGATCGAATATGATGAAAAGTGACTAGTTTCTGTCCGATAACACTGAAATTGATAGAAACACATGAAAATGCATATTCTCTGTGTGTCTTCACTCTGCTAGCAGAACCAAGCATTAGGTGTTAGTCTGGATCGAATATGATGAAAAGTGACTAGTTTCTGTCCGATAACACTGAAATTGATAGAAACATAAAAATGCATATTCTCTGTGTGTCTTCACTCTGCTAGCAGAACCAAGCATTAGGTGTGAGTCTGGATCGAATATGATGAAAAGTGACAAGTTTGTGTCCGATAACACTGAAATTGATAGAAACACATGAAAATGCATATTCTCTGTGTGTCTTCACTCTGCTAGCAGAACCAAGCATTAGGTGTGAGTCTGGATCGAATATGATGAAAAGTGACTAGTTTGTGTCCGATAACACTGAAATTGATAGAAACACATGAAAATGCATATTCTCTGTGTGTCTTCACTCTGCTAGCAGAACCAAGCATTAGGTGTGAGTCTTGATCGAATATGATGAAAAGTGACTAGTTTGGGCCCACTAACACTGAAATTGATAGAAACACATGAAAATGCATATTCTCTGTGTGTCTTCACTCTGCTAGCAGAACCAAACATTAGGTCTGAGTCTGGATCGAATATGATGAAAAGTGACTAGTTTGTGTCCGATAACACTGAAATTGATAGAAGCACATGAAAATGTATATACTGTGTGTGCCTTCACTCTGCTAGCAGAACCAAGTATTAGGTGTGAGTCTGGATCGAATATGATGAAAAGTGACTAGTTTGTGTCCGATAACACTGAAATTGATAGAAACACATGAAAATGCATATTCTCTGTGTGTCTTGACTCTCCTAGTAGAACCGAGCATTAGGTTTGAGTCTGGGTCGAATATGATGAAAAGTGACTAGTTTCTGTCCGATAACACTGAAATTGATAGAAACACTTGAAAATGCATATTCTCTGTGTGTCTTCACCCTGCTAGCAGAACCAAGCATTAGGTGT
Organism: Thunnus thynnus; assembly: GCF_963924715.1. NCBI lineage: Eukaryota > Metazoa > Chordata > Actinopteri > Scombriformes > Scombridae > Thunnus > Thunnus thynnus. The sequence continues at coordinate 172,991 of NC_089521.1, read as the reverse complement.
GAGTGTGGATCGAATATGATGAAAAGTGACTAGTTTGGGCCCACTAAAACTGAAATTGATAGAAGCACATGAAAATGTATATACTGTGTGTGCCTTCACTCTGCTAGCAGAACCAAGCATTAGGTGTGAGTCTGGATCGAATATGATGAAAAGTGACTAGTTTCTGTACGATAACACTGAAATTGACAGAAGCACATGAAAATGCATATTCTCTGTGTGTCTTCACTCTGCTCGCAGAACCAAGCATTAGGTGTGAATCTTGATCGAATATGATGAAAAGTGACTAGTTTGGGCCCAGTAACACTGAAATTGACAGAAACACATGAAAATGCATGTACGGTGTGTGCCGTGACTCTGCCAGTACAGCAGAGCGTTTTGGGTGAGTCTGGATCGATTGTGATGAAAAGTGACTAGTTTGTGTCCGATAACACTGAAATTGATAGAAACACATGAAAATGCATATTCTCTGTGTGTCTTCACTCTGATAGCAGAACCAAGCATTAGGTGTGAGTCTGGATCGAATATGATGAAAAGTGACTAGTTTCTGTCCGATAACACTGAAATTGATAGAAACACATGAAAATGCATATTCTCTGTGTGTCTTCACTCTGCTAGCAGAACCAAGCATTAGGTGTGAGTCTGGATCGAATATGATGAAAAGTGACTAGTTTGTGTCCGATAACACTGAAATTGATAGAAACGTAAAAATTCCTTTTTTTCTGTGTGTCTTCACTCTGCTAGCAGAACCAAGCATTAGGTGTGAGTCTGGATCGAATATGATGAAAAGTGACTAGTTTCTGTCCGATAACACTGAAATTGATAGAAACATAAAAATGCATATTCTCTGTGTGTCTTCACTCTGCTAGCAGAACCAAGCATTAGGTGTGAGTCTGGATCGAATATGATGAAAAGTGACAAGTTTGTGTCCGATAACACTGAAATTGATAGAAACACATGAAAATGCATATTCTCTGTGTGTCTTCACTCTGCTAGCAGAACCAAGCATTAGGTGTGAGTCTGGATCGAATATGATGAAAAGTGACTAGTTTCTGTCCGATAACACTGAAATTGATAAAAACACATGAAAATGCATATTCTCTGTGTGTCTTCACTCTGCTAGCAGAACCAAGCATTAGGTGTGAGTCTTGATCGAATATGATGAAAAGTGACTAGTTTGGACCCACTAACACTGAAATTGATAGAAGCACATGAAAATGTATATACTGTGTGTGCCTTCACTCTGCTAGCAGAACCAAGCATTAGGTGTGAGTCTGGATCGAATATGATGAAAAGTGACTAGTTTGTGTCCGATAACACTGAAATTGATAGAAACACATGAAAATGCATATTCTCTGTGTGTCTTCACTCTGCTAGCAGAACCAAGCATTAGGTGTGAGTCTGGATCGAATATGATGAAAAGTGACTAGTTTGGGCCCACTAACACTGAAATTGATAGAAACACATGAAAATGCATATTCTCTGTGTGTCTTCACTCTGCTAGCAGAACCAAACATTAGGTCTGAGTCTGGATCGAATATGATGAAAAGTGACTAGTTTGTGTCCGATAACACTGAAATTGATAGAAGCACATGAAAATGTATATACTGTGTGTGCCTTCACTCTGCTAGCAGAACCAAGTATTAGGTGTGAGTCTGGATCGAATATGATGAAAAGTGACTAGTTTGTGTCCGATAACACTGAAATTGATAGAAACACATGAAAATGCATATTCTCTGTGTGTCTTCACTCTCCTAGTAGAACCGAGCATTAGGTTTGAGTCTGGGTCGAATATGATGAAAAGTGACTAGTTTCTGTCCGATAACACTGAAATTGATAGAAACACTTGAAAATGCATATTCTCTGTGTGTCTTCACTCTGCTAGCAGAACCAAGCATTAGGTGTGAGTGTGGATCGAATATGATGAAAAGTGACTAGTTTGGGCCCACTAAAACTGAAATTGATAGAAGCACATGAAAATGTATATACTGTGTGTGCCTTCACTCTGCTAGCAGAACCAAGCATTAGGTGTGAGTCTGGATCGAATATGATGAAAAGTGACTAGTTTCTGTCCGATAACACTGAAATTGACAGAAGCACATGAAAATGCATATTCTCTGTGTGTCTTCACTCTGCTCGCAGAACCAAGCATTAGGTGTGAATCTTGATCGAATATGATGAAAAGTGACTAGTTTGGGCCCAGTAACACTGAAATTGACAGAAACACATGAAAATGCATGTACGGTGTGTGCCGTGACTCTGCCAGTACAGCAGAGCGTTTTGGGTGAGTCTGGATCGATTGTGATGAAAAGTGACTAGTTTGTGTCCGATAACACTGAAATTGATAGAAACACATGAAAATGCATATTCTCTGTGTGTCTTCACTCTGATAGCAGAACCAAGCATTAGGTGTGAGTCTGGATCGAATATGATGAAAAGTGACTAGTTTCTGTCCGATAACACTGAAATTGATAGAAACACATGAAAATGCATATTCTCTGTGTGTCTTCACTCTGCTAGCAGAACCAAGCATTAGGTGTGAGTCTGGATCGAATATGATGAAAAGTGACTAGTTTGTGTCCGATAACACTGAAATTGATAGAAACGTAAAAATTCCTTTTTTTCTGTGTGTCTTCACTCTGCTAGCAGAACCAAGCATTAGGTGTGAGTCTGGATCGAATATGATGAAAAGTGACTAGTTTCTGTCCGATAACACTGAAATTGATAAAAACACATGAAAATGCATATTCTCTGTGTGTCTTCACTCTGCTAGCAGAACCAAGCATTAGGTGTGAGTCTTGATCGAATATGATGAAAAGTGACTAGTTTGGACCCACTAACACTGAAATTGATAGAAGCACATGAAAATGTATATACTGTGTGTGCCTTCACTCTGCTAGCAGAACCAAGCATTAGGTGTGAGTCTGGATCGAATATGATGAAAAGTGACTAGTTTGTGTCCGATAACACTGAAATTGATAGAAACACATGAAAATGCATATTCTCTGTGTGTCTTCACTCTGCTAGCAGAACCAAGCATTAGGTGTGAGTCTGGATCGAATATGATGAAAAGTGACTAGTTTGGGCCCACTAACACTGAAATTGATAGAAACACATGAAAATGCATATTCTCTGTGTGTCTTCACTCTGCTAGCAGAACCAAACATTAGGTCTGAGTCTGGATCGAATATGATGAAAAGTGACTAGTTTGTGTCCGATAACACTGAAATTGATAGAAGCACATGAAAATGTATATACTGTGTGTGCCTTCACTCTGCTAGCAGAACCAAGTATTAGGTGTGAGTCTGGATCGAATATGATGAAAAGTGACTAGTTTGTGTCCGATAACACTGAAATTGATAGAAACACATGAAAATGCATATTCTCTGTGTGTCTTCACTCTCCTAGTAGAACCGAGCATTAGGTTTGAGTCTGGGTCGAATATGATGAAAAGTGACTAGTTTCTGTCCGATAACACTGAAATTGATAGAAACACTTGAAAATGCATATTCTCTGTGTGTCTTCACTCTGCTAGCAGAACCAAGCATTAGGTGTGAGTGTGGATCGAATATGATGAAAAGTGACTAGTTTGGGCCCACTAAAACTGAAATTGATAGAAGCACATGAAAATGTATATACTGTGTGTGCCTTCACTCTGCTAGCAGAACCAAGCATTAGGTGTGAGTCTGGATCGAATATGATGAAAAGTGACTAGTTTGTGTCCGATAACACTGAAATTGACAGAAGCACATGAAAATGCATATTCTCTGTGTGTCTTCACTCTGCTCGCAGAACCAAGCATTAGGTGTGAATCTTGATCGAATATGATGAAAAGTGACTAGTTTGGGCCCAGTAACACTGAAATTGACAGAAACACATGAAAATGCATGTACGGTGTGTGCCGTGACTCTGCCAGTACAGCAGAGCGTTTTGGGTGAGTCTGGATCGATTGTGATGAAAAGTGACTAGTTTGTGTCCGATAACACTGAAATTGATAGAAACACATGAAAATGCATATTCTCTGTGTGTCTTCACTCTGATAGCAGAACCAAGCATTAGGTGTGAGTCTGGATCGAATATGATGAAAAGTGACTAGTTTCTGTCCGATAACACTGAAATTGATAGAAACACATGAAAATGCATATTCTCTGTGTGTCTTCACTCTGCTAGCAGAACCAAGCATTAGGTGTGAGTCTGGATCGAATATGATGAAAAGTGACTAGTTTGTGTCCGATAACACTGAAATTGATAGAAACGTAAAAATTCCTTTTTTTCTGTGTGTCTTCACTCTGCTAGCAGAACCAAGCATTAGGTGTGAGTCTGGATCGAATATGATGAAAAGTGACAAGTTTGTGTCCGATAACACTGAAATTGATAGAAACACATGAAAATGCATATTCTCTGTGTGTCTTCACTCTGCTAGCAGAACCAAGCATTAGGTGTGAATCTTGATCGAATATGATGAAAAGTGACTAGTTTTGGCCCAGTAACACTGAAATTGACAGAAACACATGAAAATGCATGTACGGTGTGTGCCGTGACTCTGCCAGTACAGCACAGCGTTTTGGGTGAGTCTGGATCGATTCTGATGAAAAGTGACCTGTTTGGGCCCAATAACACTGAAATTGACAGAAACACATGAAAATGCATATATTGTGTGTGTGCCTTCACTCTGCTAGCAGAACCGAGCATTAGGTGTGAGTCTTGATCGAATATGATGAAAAGTGACTAGTTTATGTCCGATAACACTGAAATTGATAGAAACACATGAAAATGCATATTCTCTGTGTGTCTTCACTCTGCTAGCAGAACCAAGAATTAGGTGTGAGTCTTGATCGAATATGATGAAAAGTGACTAGTTTATGTCCGATAACACTGAAATTGATAGAAACACATGAAAATGCATATTCTCTGTGTGTCTTCACTCTGCTAGCAGAACCAAGAACTAGGTGTGAGTCTTGATCGAATATGATGAAAAGTGAGTAGTGTGGGCCCACTAACACTGAAATTGACAAAAACACATGAAAATGCATATTCTGTGTGTGCCTTCACTCTGCTAGCAGAACCGAGCATTAGGTGTGAGTCTGGATCGAATATGATGAAAAGTGACTAGTTTGTGTCCGATAACACTGAAATTGATAGAAACACATGAAAATGCATATTCTCTGTGTGTCTTCACTCTGCTAGCAGAACCAAGCATTAGGTGTGAGTCTGGATCGAATATGATGAAAAGTGACTACTTTGGACCGACTAACATTGAAATTGATAGAAGCACATGAAAATGTATATACTGTGTGTGCCTTCACTCTGCTAGCAGAACCAAGCATTAGGTGTGAGTCTAGATCGAATATGATGAAAAGTGACTAGTTTGTGTCCGATAACACTGAAATTGATAGAAACACATGAAAATGCATATTCTCTGTGTGTCTTCACTCTGCTAGCAGAACCAAGCATTAGGTGTGAGTCTTGATCGAATATGATGAAAAGTGACTAGTTTGGTCCCACTAACACTGAAATTGATAGAAACACATGAAAATGCATATTCTCTGTGTGTCTTCACTCTGCTAGCAGAACCAAACATTAGGTCTGAGTCTGGATCGAATATGATGAAAAGTGACTAGTTTGTGTCCGATAACACTGAAATTGATAGAAACACATGAAAATGCATATTCTCTGTGTGTCTTCACTCTGTTAGCAGAACCAAGCATTAGGTGGGAATCTTGATCGAATATGATGAAAAGTGACTAGTTTGGGCCCAGTAACAATGAAATTGACAGAAACACATGAAAATGCATGTACGGTGTGTGCCGTGACTCTGCCAGTACAGCAGAGCGTTTTGGGTGAGTCTGGATCGATTGTGATGTAAAGTGACTAGTTTGTGTCCGATAACACTGAAATTGATAGAAACACATGAAAATGCATATTCTCTCTGTGTCTTCACTCTGCTAGCAGAACCAAGCATTAGGTGTGAGTCTGGATCGAATATGATGAAAAGTGACTAGTTTCTGTCCGATAACACTGAAATTGATAGAAACATAAAAATGCATATTCTCTGTGTGTCTTCACTCTGCTAGCAGAACCAAGCATTAGGTGTGAGTCTGGATCGAATATGATGAAAAGTGACAAGTTTGTGTCCGATAACACTGAAATTGATAGAAACACATGAAAATGCATATTCTCTGTGTGTCTTCACTCTGCTAGCAGAACCAAGCATTAGGTGTGAGTCTGGATCGAATATGATGAAAAGTGACTAGTTTCTGTCCGATAACACTGAAATTGATAGAAACATAAAAATGCATATTCTCTGTGTGTCTTCACTCTGCTAGCAGAACCAAGCATTAGGTGTGAGTCTGGATCGAATATGATGAAAAGTGACAAGTTTGTGTCCGATAACACTGAAATTGATAGAAACACATGAAAATGCATATTCTCTGTGTGTCTTCACTCTGCTAGCAGAACCAAGCATTAGGTGTGAGTCTGGATCGAATATGATGAAAAGTGACTAGTTTCTGTCCGATAACACTGAAATTGATAAAAACACATGAAAATGCATATTCTCTGTGTGTCTTCACTCTGCTAGCAGAACCAAGCATTAGGTGTGAGTCTTGATCGAATATGATGAAAAGTGACTAGTTTGGACCCACTAACACTGAAATTGATAGAAGCACATGAAAATGTATATACTGTGTGTGCCTTCACTCTGCTAGCAGAACCAAGCATTAGGTGTGAGTCTGGATCGAATATGATGAAAAGTGACTAGTTTGTGTCCGATAACACTGAAATTGATAGAAACACATGAAAATGCATATTCTCTGTGTGTCTTCACTCTGCTAGCAGAACCAAGCATTAGGTGTGAGTCTTGATCGAATATGATGAAAAGTGACTAGTTTGGGCCCACTAACACTGAAATTGATAGAAACACATGAAAATGCATATTCTCTGTGTGTCTTCACTCTGCTAGCAGAACCAAGCATTAGGTGTGAGTCTGGATCGAATATGATGAAAAGTGACTAGTTTCTGTCCGATAACACTGAAATTGATAAAAACACATGAAAATGCATATTCTCTGTGTGTCTTCACTCTGCTAGCAGAACCAAGCATTAGGTGTGAGTCTTGATCGAATATGATGAAAAGTGACTAGTTTGGACCCACTAACACTGAAATTGATAGAAGCACATGAAAATGTATATACTGTGTGTGCCTTCACTCTGCTAGCAGAACCAAGCATTAGGTGTGAGTCTGGATCGAATATGATGAAAAGTGACTAGTTTGTGTCCGATAACACTGAAATTGATAGAAACACATGAAAATGCATATTCTCTGTGTGTCTTCACTCTGCTAGCAGAACCAAGCATTAGGTGTGAGTCTTGATCGAATATGATGAAAAGTGACTAGTTTGGGCCCACTAACACTGAAATTGATAGAAACACATGAAAATGCATATTCTCTTTGTGTCTTCACTCTGCTAGCAGAACCAAGCATTAGGTGTGAGTCTGGATCGAATATGATGAAAAGTGACTAGTTTCTGTCCGATAACACTGAAATTGATAGAAACATAAAAATGCATATTCTCTGTGTGTCTTCACTCTGCTAGCAGAACCAAGCATTAGGTGTGAGTCTGGATCGAATATGATGAAAAGTGACAAGTTTGTGTCCGATAACACTGAAATTGATAGAAACACATGAAAATGCATATTCTCTGTGTGTCTTCACTCTGCTAGCAGAACCAAGCATTAGGTGTGAGTCTGGATCGAATATGATGAAAAGTGACTAGTTTCTGTCCGATAACACTGAAATTGATAAAAACACATGAAAATTCATATTCTCTGTGTGTCTTCACTCTGCTAGCAGAACCAAGCATTAGGTGTGAGTCTTGATCGAATATGATGAAAAGTGACTAGTTTGGACCCACTAACACTGAAATTGATAGAAACACATGAAAATGCATGTACGGTGTGTGCCGTGACTCTGCCAGTACAGCACAGCGTTTTGGGTGAGTCTGGATCGATTCTGATGAAAAGTGACCTGTTTGGGCCCAATAACACTGAAATTGACAGAAACACATGAAAATGCATATATTGTGTGTGTGCCTTCACTCTGCTAGCAGAACCGAGCATTAGGTGTGAGTCTTGATCGAATATGATGAAAAGTGACTAGTTTGTGTCCGATAACACTGAAATTGATAGAAACACATTAAAATGCATATTCTCTGTGTGTCTTCACTCTGCTAGCAGAACCAAGAAATAGGTGTGAGTCTTGATCGAATATGATGAAAAGTGAGTAGTTTGGGCCCACTAACACTGAAATTGACAAAAACACATGAAAATGCATATTCTGTGTGTGCCTTCACTCTGCTAGCAGAACCGAGCATTAGGTGTGAGTCTGGATCGAATATGATGAAAAGTGACTAGTTTGTGTCCGATAACACTGAAATTGATAGAAACACATGAAAATGCATATTCTCTGTGTGTCTTCACTCTGCTAGCAGAACCAAGCATTAGGTGTGAGTCTGGATCGAATATGATGAAAAGTGACTACTTTGGACCGACTAACATTGAAATTGATAGAAGCACATGAAAATGTATATACTGTGTGTGCCTTCACTCTGCTAGCAGAACCAAGCATTAGGTGTGAGTCTAGATCGAATATGATGAAAAGTGACTAGTTTGTGTCCGATAACACTGAAATTGATAGAAACACATGAAAATGCATATTCTCTGTGTGTCTTCACTCTGCTAGCAGAACCAAGCATTAGGTGTGAGTCTTGATCGAATATGATGAAAAGTGACTAGTTTGGGCCCACTAACACTGAAATTGATAGAAACACATGAAAATGTATATACTGTGTGTGCCTTCACTCTGCTAGCAGAACCAAGCATTAGGTGTGAGTCTGGATCGAATATGATGAAAAGTGACTAGTTTCTGTCCGATAACACTGAAATTGACAGAAGCACATGAAAATGCATATTCTCTGTGTGTCTTCACTCTGCTAGCAGAACCAAGCATTAGGTGGGAATCTTGATCGAATATGATGAAAAGTGACTAGTTTGGGCCCAGTAACACTGAAATTGACAGAAACACATGAAAATGCATGTACGGTGTGTGTCGTGACTCTGCCAGTACAGCAGAGCTTTTTTTGGGTGAGTCTGGATCGATTGTGATGTAAAGTGACTAGTTTGTGTCCGATAACACTGAAATTGATAGAAACACATGAAAATGCATATTCTCTGTGTGTCTTCACTCTGCTAGCAGAACCAAGCATTAGGTGTGAGTCTGGATCGAATATGATGAAAAGTGACTAGTTTCTGTCCGATAACACTGAAATTGATAGAAACATAAAAATGCATATTCTCTGTGTGTCTTCACTCTGCTAGCAGAACCAAGCATTAGGTGTGAGTCTGGATCGAATATGATGAAAAGTGACAAGTTTGTGTCCGATAACACTGAAATTGATAGAAACACATGAAAATGCATATTCTCTGTGTGTCTTCACTCTGCTAGCAGAACCAAGCATTAGGTGTGAGTCTGGATCGAATATGATGAAAAGTGACTAGTTTCTGTCCGATAACACTGAAATTGATAGAAACATAAAAATGCATATTCTCTGTGTGTCTTCACTCTGCTAGCAGAACCAAGCATTAGGTGTGAGTCTGGATCGAATATGATGAAAAGTGACAAGTTTGTGTCCGATAACACTGAAATTGATAGAAACACATGAAAATGCATATTCTCTGTGTGTCTTCACTCTGCTAGCAGAACCAAGCATTAGGTGTGAGTCTGGATCGAATATGATGAAAAGTGACTAGTTTCTGTCCGATAACACTGAAATTGATAAAAACACATGAAAATGCATATTCTCTGTGTGTCTTCACTCTGCTAGCAGAACCAAGCATTAGGTGTGAGTCTTGATCGAATATGATGAAAAGTGACTAGTTTGGACCCACTAACACTGAAATTGATAGAGGCACATGAAAATGTATATACTATGTGTGCCCTCACTCTGCTAGCAGAACCAAGCATTAGGTGTGAGTCTGGATCGAATATGATGAAAAGTGACTAGTTTGTGTCCGATAACACTGAAATTGATAGAAACACATGAAAATGCATATTCTCTGTGTGTCTTCACTCTGCTAGCAGAACCAAGCATTAGGTGTGAGTCTTGATCGAATATGATGAAAAGTGACTAGTTTGGGCCCACTAACACTGAAATTGATAGAAACACATGAAAATGCATATTCTCTGTGTGTCTTCACTCTGCTAGCAGAACCAAGCATTAGGTGTGAGTCTGGATCGAATATGATGAAAAGTGACTAGTTTCTGTCCGATAACACTGAAATTGATATAAACACATGAAAATGCATATTCTCTGTGTGTCTTCACTCTGCTAGCAGAACCAAGCATTAGGTGTGAGTCTTGATCGAATATGATGAAAAGTGACTAGTTTGGACCCACTAACACTGAAATTGATAGAAGCACATGAAAATGTATATACTGTGTGTGCCTTCACTCTGCTAGCAGAACCAAGCATTAGGTGTGAGTCTGGATCGAATATGATGAAAAGTGACTAGTTTGGGTCCGATAACACTGAAATTGATAGAAACACATGAAAATGCATATTCTCTGTGTGTCTTCACTCTGCTAGCAGAACCAAGCATTAGGTGTGAGTCTTGATCGAATATGATGAAAAGTGACTAGTTTGGACCCACTAACACTGAAATTGATAGAAGCACATGAAAATGTATATACTGTGTGTGCCTTCACTCTGCTAGCAGAACCAAGCATTAGGTGTGAGTCTTGATCGAATATGATGAAAAGTGACTAGTTTGGGTCCGATAACACTGAAATTGATAGAAACACATGAAAATGCATATTCTCTGTGTGTCTTCACTCTGCTAGCAGAACCAAGCATTAGGTGTGAGTCTGGATCGAATATGATGAAAAGTGACTAGTTTCTGTCCGATAACACTGAAATTGATAGAAACATAAAAATGCATATTCTCTGTGTGTCTTCACTCTGCTAGCAGAACCAAGCATTAGCTGTGAGTCTGGATCGAATATGATGAAAAGTGACAAGTTTGTGTCCGATAACACTGAAATTGATAGAAACACATGAAAATGCATATTCTCTGTGTGTCTTCACTCTGCTAGCAGAACCAAGCATTAGGTGTGAGTCTGGATCGAATATGATGAAAAGTGACTAGTTTCTGTCCGATAACAATGAAATTGATAGAAACACTTAAAAATGCACATTCTCTGTGTGTCTTCACTCTGCTAGCAGAACCAAGCATTAGGTGTGAGTCTTGATCGAATATGATGAAAAGTGACTAGTTTGGACCCACTAACACTGAAATTGATAGAAGCACATGAAAATGTATATACTGTGTGTGCCTTCACTCTGCTAGCAGAACCAAGCATTAGGTGTGAGTCTGGATCGAATATGATGAAAAGTGACTAGTTTGGGTCCGATAACACTGAAATTGATAGAAACACATGAAAATGCATATTCTCTGTGTGTCTTCACTCTGCTAGCAGAACCAAGCATTAGGTGTGAGTCTTGATCGAATATGATGAAAAGTGACTAGTTTGGACCCACTAACACTGAAATTGATAGAAGCACATGAAAATGTATATACTGTGTGTGCCTTCACTCTGCTAGCAGAACCAAGCATTAGGTGTGAGTCTTGATCGAATATGATGAAAAGTGACTAGTTTGGGTCCGATAACACTGAAATTGATAGAAACACATGAAAATGCATATTCTCTGTGTGTCTTCACTCTGCTAGCAGAACCAAGCATTAGGTGTGAGTCTGGATCGAATATGATGAAAAGTGACTAGTTTCTGTCCGATAACACTGAAATTGATAGAAACATAAAAATGCATATTCTCTGTGTGTCTTCACTCTGCTAGCAGAACCAAGCATTAGGTGTGAGTCTGGATCGAATATGATGAAAAGTGACAAGTTTGTGTCCGATAACACTGAAATTGATAGAAACACATGAAAATGCATATTCTCTGTGTGTCTTCACTCTGCTAGCAGAACCAAGCATTAGGTGTGAGTCTGGATCGAATATGATGAAAAGTGACTAGTTTCTGTCCGATAACACTGAAATTGATAAAAACACATGAAAATTCATATTCTCTGTGTGTCTTCACTCTGCTAGCAGAACCAAGCATTAGGTGTGAGTCTTGATCGAATATGATGAAAAGTGACTAGTTTGGACCCACTAACACTGAAATTGATAGAAGCACATGAAAATGTATATACTGTGTGTGCCTTCACTCTGCTAGCAGAACCAAGCATTAGGTGTGAGTCTGGATCGAATATGATGAAAAGTGACTAGTTTGTGTCCGATAACACTGAAATTGATAGAAACACATGAAAATGCATATTCTCTGTGTGTCTTCACTCTGCTAGCAGAACCAAGCATTAGGTGTGAGTCTTGATCGAATATGATGAAAAGTGACTAGTTTGGGCCCACTAACACTGAAATTGATAGAAACACATGAAAATGCATATTTTCTGTGTGTCTTCACTCTGCTAGCAGAACCAAACATTAGGTCTGAGTCTGGATCGAATATGATGAAAAGTGACTAGTTTGTGTCCGATAACACTGAAATTGATAGAAACACATGAAAATGCATATTCTCTGTGTGTCTTCACTCTGTTAGCAGAACCAAGCATTAGGTGGGAATCTTGATCGAATATGATGAAAAGTGACTAGTTTGGGCCCACTAACACTGAAATTGATAGAAGCACATGAAAATGTATATACTGTGTGTGCCTTCACTCTGCTAGCAGAACCAAGTATTAGGTGTGAGTCTGGATCGAATATGATGAAAAGTGACTAGTTTGTGTCCGATAACACTGAAATTGATAGAAACACATGAAAATGCATATTCTCTGTGTGTCTTCACTCTGCTAGTAGAACCGAGCATTAGGTTTGAGTCTGGGTCGAATATGATGAAAAGTGACTAGTTTCTGTCCGATAACACTGAAATTGATAGAAACACTTGAAAATGCATATTCTCTGTGTGTCTTCACTCTGCTAGCAGAACCAAGCATTAGGTGTGAGTGTGGATCGAATATGATGAAAAGTGAGTAGTTTGGGCCCACTAAAACTGAAATTGATAGAAGCACATGAAAATGTATATACTGTGTGTGCCTTCACTCTGCTAGCAGAACCAAGCATTAGGTGTGAGTCTGGATCGAATATGATGAAAAGTGACTAGTTTCTGTCCGATAACACTGAAATTGACAGAAACACATGAAAATGCATGTACGGTGTGTGCCGTGACTCTGCCAGTACAGCAGAGCGTTTTGGGTGAGTCTGGATCGATTGTGATGAAAAGTGACTAGTTTGTGTCCGATAACACTGAAATTGATAGAAACACATGAAAATGCATATTCTCTGTGTGTCTTCACTCTGCTAGCAGAACCAAGCATTAGGTGTGAGTCTTGATCGATTATGATGAAAAGTGACTAGTTTGGGCCCACTAACACTGAAATTGATAGAAACACATGAAAATGCATATTCTCTGTGTGTCTTCACTCTGCTAGCAGAACCAAACATTAGGTCTGAGTCTGGATCGAATATGATGAAAAGTGACTAGTTTGTGTCCGATAACACTGAAATTGATAGAAACACATGAAAATGCATATTCTCTGTGTGTCTTCACTCTGTTAGCAGAACCAAGCATTAGGTGGGAATCTTGATCGAATATGATGAAAAGTGACTAGTTTGGGCCCACTAACACTGAAATTGATAGAAGCACATGAAAATGTATATACTGTGTGTGCCTTCACTCTGCTAGCAGAACCAAGTATTAGGTGTGAGTCTGGATCGAATATGATGAAAAGTGACTAGTTTGTGTCAGATAACACTGAAATTGATAGAAACACATGAAAATGCATATTCTCTGTGTGTCTTCACTCTGCTAGTAGAACCGAGCATTAGGTTTGAGTCTGGGTCGAATATGATGAAAAGTGACTAGTTTCTGTCCGATAACACTGAAATTGATAGAAACACTTGAAAATGCATATTCTCTGTGTGTCTTCACTCTGCTAGCAGAACCAAGCATTAGGTGTGAGTGTGGATCGAATATGATGAAAAGTGACTAGTTTGGGCCCACTAAAACTGAAATTGATAGAAGCACATGAAAATGTATATACTGTGTGTGCCTTCACTCTGCTAGCAGAACCAAGCATTAGGTGTGAGTCTGGATCGAATATGATGAAAAGTGACTAGTTTCTGTCCGATAACACTGAAATTGACAAAAGCACATGAAAATGCATATTCTCTCTGTGTCTTCACTCTGCTAGCAGAACCAAGCATTAGGTGTGAATCTTGATCGAATATGATGAAAAGTGACTAGTTTGGGCCCAGTAACACTGAAATTGACAGAAACACATGAAAATGCATGTACGGTGTGTGCCGTGACTCTGCCAGTACAGCAGAGCGTTTTGGGTGAGTCTGGATCGATTGTGATGAAAAGTGACTAGTTTGTGTCCGATAACACTGAAATTGATAGAAACACATGAAAATGCATATTCTCTGTGTGTCTTCACTCTGCTAGCAGAACCAAGCATTAGGTGTGAGTCTTGATCGAATATGATGAAAAGTGACTAGTTTGGGCCCACTAACACTGAAATTGATAGAAACACATTAAAATGCATATTCTCTGTGTGTCTTCACTCTGCTAGCAGAACCAAACATTAGGTCTGAGTCTGGATCGAATATGATGAAAAGTGACTAGTTTGTGTCCGATAACACTGAAATTGATAGAAACACATGAAAATGCATATTCTCTGTGTGTCTTCACTCTGTTAGCAGAACCAAGCATTAGGTGGGAATCTTGATCGAATATGGTGAAAAGTGACTAGTTTGGGCTCAGTAACACTGAAATTGACAGAAACACATGACAATGCATGTACGGTGTGTGCCGTGACTCTGCCAGTACAGCACAGCGTTTTGGGTGAGTCTGGATCGATTCTGATGAAAAGTGACCTGTTTGGGCCCAATAACACTGAAATTGACAGAAACACATGAAAATGCATATATTGTGTGTGTGCCTTCACTCTGCTAGCAGAACCGAGCATTAGGTGTGAGTCTTGATCGAATATGATGAAAAGTGACTAGTTTGTGTCCGATAACACTGAAATTGATAGAAACACATGAAAATGCATATTCTCTGTGTGTCTTCACTCTGCTAGCAGAACCAAGCATTAGGTGTGAGTCTGGATCGAATATGATGAAAAGTGACTAGTTTGTGTCCGATAACACTGAAATTGATAGAAACACATGAAAATGCATATTCTCTGTGTGTCTTCACTCTGCTAGCAGAACCAAGCATTAGGTGTGAGTCTTGATCGAATATGATGAAAAGTGACTAGTTTGGACCCACTAACACTGAAATTGATAGAAGCACATGAAAATGTATGTACTGTGTGTGCCTTCACTCTGCTAGCAGAACCAAGCATTAGGTGTGAGTCTGGATCGAATATGATGAAAAGTGACTAGTTTGTGTCCGATAACACTGAAATTGATAGAAACACATGAAAATGCATATTCTCTGTGTGTCTTCACTCTGCTAGCAGAACCAAGCATTAGGTGTGAGTCTTGATCGAATATGATGAAAAGTGACTAGTTTGGGCCCACTAACACTGAAATTGATAGAAACACATTAAAATGCATATTCTCTGTGTGTCTTCACTCTGCTAGCAGAACCAAACATTAGGTCTGAGTCTGGATCGAATATGATGAAAAGTGACTAGTTTGTGTCCGATAACACTGAAATTGATAGAAACACATGAAAATGCATATTCTCTGTGTGTCTTCACTCTGTTAGCAGAACCAAGCATTAGGTGGGAATCTTGATCGAATATGGTGAAAAGTGACTAGTGTGGGCTCAGTAACACTGAAATTGACAGAAACACATGAAAATGCATGTACGGTGTGTGCCGTGACTCTGCCAGTACAGCACAGCGTTTTGGGTGAGTCTGGATCGATTCTGATGAAAAGTGACCTGTTTGGGCCCAATAACACTGAAATTGACAGAAACACATGAAAATGCATATATTGTGTGTGTGCCTTCACTCTGCTAGCAGAACCGAGCATTAGGTGTGAGTCTTGATCGAATATGATGAAAAGTGACTAGTTTGTGTCCGATAACACTGAAATTGATAGAAACACATGAAAATGCATATTCTCTGTGTGTCTTCACTCTGCTAGCAGAACCGAGCATTAGGTGTGAGTCTGGATCGAATATGATGAAAAGTGACTAGTTTGTGTCCGATAACACTGAAATTGATAGAAACACATGAAAATGCATATTCTCTGTGTGTCTTCACTCTGCTAGGAGAACCAAGCATTAGGTGTGAGTCTGGATCGAATATTATGAAAAGTGACTAGTTTGTGTCCGATAACACTGAAATTGATAGAAACATAAAAATGCATATTCCCTGTGTGTCTTCACTCTGCTAGCAGAACCAAGCATTAGGTGTGAGTCTGGATCGAATATGATGAAAAGTGACTAGTTTCTGTCCGATAACAATGAAATTGATAGAAACACTTAAAAATGCACATTCTCTGTGTGTCTTCACTCTGCAAGCAGAACCAAGCATTAGGTGTGAGTCTTGATCGAATATGATGAAAAGTGACTAGTTTGGGCCCACTAACACTGAAATTGATAGAAGCACATGAAAATGCATATTCTGTGTGTGCCTTCACTCATTTAGCAGAACCAAGCATTAGGTGTGAGTCTGGATCGAATATGATGAAAAGTGACTAGTTTGTGTCCGATAACACTGAAATTGATAGAAACACATGAAAATGCATATTCTCTGTGTGTCTTCACTCTGCTAGCAGAACCAAGCATTAGGTGTGAGTCTTGATCGAATATGATGAAAAGTGACTACTTTGGACCGACTAACATTGAAATTGATAGAAGCACATGAAAATGTATATACTGTGTGTGCCTTCACTCTGCTAGCAGAACCAAGCATTAGGTGTGAGTCTGGATCGAATATGATGAAAAGTGACTAGTTTGTGTCCGATAACACTGAAATTGATAGAAACACATGAAAATGCATATTCTCTGTGTGTCTTCACTCTGCTAGCAGAACCAAGCATTAGGTGTGAGTCTTGATCGAATATGATGAAAAGTGACTAGTTTGGGCCCAGTAACACTGAAATTGACAGAAACACATGAAAATGCATGTACGGTGTGTGCCGTGACTCTGCCAATACAGCACAGCGTTTTGGGTGAGTCTGGATCGATTCTGATGAAAAGTGACCTGTTTGGGCCCAATAACACTGAAAATGACAGAAACACATGAAAATGCATATATTGTGTGTGTGTCTTCACTCTGCTAGCAGAACCAAGCATTAGGTGTGAGTCTGGATCGAATATTATTAAAAGTGACTAGTTTGTGTCCGATAACACTGAAATTGATAGAAACATAAAAATGCATATTCCCTGTCTGTCTTCACTCTGCTAGCAGAACCAAGCATTAGGTGTGAGTCTGGATCGAATATGATGAAAAGTGACTAGTTTGTGTCCAATAACACTGAAATTGATAGACACACATGAAAATGCATATTCTCTGTGTGTCTTCACTCTGCTAGCAGAACCAAGCATTAGGTGTGAGTCTGGATCGAATATGATGAAAAGTGACTAGTTTGTGTCCGATAACACTGAAATTGATAGAAACACATGAAAATGCATATTCTCTGTGTGTCTCTCACTCTGCTAGCAGAACCAAGCATTAGGTGTGAGTCTTGATCGAATATGATGAAAAGTGACTACTTTGGACCCACTAACATTGAAATTGATAGAAGCACATGAAAATGTATATACTGTGTGTGCCTTCACTCTGCTAGCAGAATCAAGCATTAGGTGTGAGTCTGGATCGATTCTGATGAAAAGTGACTAGTTTGTGTCCGATAACACTGAAATTGATAGAAACATGAAAATGCATATTCTCTGTGTGTCTTCACTCTGCTAGCAGAACCAAACATTAGGTCTGAGTCTGGATCGAATATGATGAAAAGTGACTAGTTTGGGCCCAATAACACTGAAATTGATAGAAACACATAACAATGCATATTCTCTGTGTGTCTTCACTCTGCTAGCAGACCCGAGCATTAGGTGTGAGTCTGGGTCGAATATGATGAAAAGTGACTAGTTTCTGTCCGATAACAATGAAATTGATAGAAACACTTAAAAATGCACATTCTCTGTGTGTCTTCACTCTGCAAGCAGAACCAAGCATTAGGTGTGAGTCTTGATCGAATATGATGAAAAGTGACTAGTTTGGGCCCACTAACACTGAAATTGATAGAAGCACATGAAAATGCATATTCTGTGTGTGCCTTCACTCATTTAGCAGAACCAAGCATTAGGTGTGAGTCTGGATCGAATATGATGAAAAGTGACTAGTTTGGGCCCAATAACACTGAAATTGACAGCAACACATGAAAATGCATATTCTCTGTGTGTCTTCACTCTGCTAGCAGTACCAAGCATTAGGTGTGAGTCTGGATCGAATATGATGAAAAGTGACTAGTTTGTGTCCGATAACACTGAAAATGATAGAAACACATGAAAATGAATATTCTCTGTGTGTTTTCACTCTGCTAGCAGAACCAAGCATTAGGTGTGAGTCTTGATCGAATATGATGAAAAGTGACTACTTTGGACCCACTAACATTGAAATTGATAGAAGCACATGAAAATGTATATACTGTGTGTGCCTTCACTCTGCTAGCAGAACCAAGCATTAGGTGTGAGTCTGGATCGATTCTGATGAAAAGTGACTAGTTTGTGTCCGATAACACTGAAATTGATAGAAACATGAAAATGCATATTCTCTGTGTGTCTTCACTCTGCTAGCAGTACCAAGCATTAGGTGTGAGTCTGGATCGAATATGATGAAAAGTGACTAGTTTGTGTCCGATAACACTGAAATTGATAGAAACACATGAAAATGCATATTCTCTGTGTGTCTTCACTCTGCTAGCAGAACCAAGCATTAGGTGTGAGTCTTGATCGAATATGATGAAAAGTGACTAGTTTGTGTCCGATAACACTGAAATTGATAGAAAAACATGAAAAATGCATATTCTCTGTGTTTCTTCACTCTGCTAGCAGAACCAAGCATTAGGTTGGAGTCTTGATCGAATATGATGAAAAGTGACTAGTTTGGGCCCACTAACACTGAAATTGATAGAAACACATGAAAATGCATATTCTCTGTGTCTCTTCACTCTGCTAGCAGAACCAAACATTAGGTCTGACTCTGGATCGAATATGATGAAAAGTGACTAGTTTGTGTCCGATAACACTGAAATTGATAGAAACACATGAAAATGCATATTCTCTGTGTGTCTTCACTCTGTTAGCAGAACCAAGCATTAGGTGGGAATCTTGATCGAATATGATGAAAAGTGACTAGTTTGGGCCCAGTAACACTGAAATTGACAGAAACACATGAAAATGCATGTACGGTGTGTGCCGTGACTCTGCCAGTACAGCACAGCGTTTTGGGTGAGTCTGGATCGATTCTGATGAAAAGTGACCTGTTTGGGCCCAATAACACTGAAATTGACAGAAACACATGAAAATGCATATATTGTGTGTGTGCCTTCACTCTGCTAGCAGAACTGAGCATTAGGTGTGAGTCTTGATCGAATATGATGAAAAGTGACTAGTTTGTGTCCGATAACACTGAAATTGATAGAAACACATGAAAATGCATATTCTCTGTGTGTCTTCACTCTGCTAGCAGAACCAAGCATTAGGTGTGAGTCTGGATCGAATATGATGAAAAGTGACTAGTTTGTGTCCGATAACACTGAAATTGATAGAAACACATGAAAATGCATATTCTCTGTGTGTCTTCACTCTGCTAGCAGAACCAAGCATTAGGTGTGAGTCTTGATCGAATATGATGAAAAGTGACTAGTTTGTGTCCGATAACACTGAAATTGATAGAAAAACATGAAAAATGCATATTCTCTGTGTTTCTTCACTCTGCTAGCAGAACCAAGCATTAGGTTGGAGTCTTGATCGAATATGATGAAAAGTGACTAGTTTGGGCCCACTAACACTGAAATTGACAGAAACACATGAAAATGCATGTACGGTGTGTGCCGTGACTCTGCCAGTACAGCAGAGCGTTTTGGGTGAGTCTGGATCGATTTTGATGAAAAGTGACTAGTTTGGGCCCAATAACACTGCAATTGACAGAAACACATGAAAATGCATATTCTGTGTGTGCCTTCACTCTGCTAGCAGAACTGAACATTAGGTGTGAGTCTTGATCGAATATGATGAAAAGTGACTAGTTTGTGTGCGATTACACTGAAATTGATAGAAACACATGAAAATGCATATTATCTGTGTGTCTTCACTCTGCTAGCAGAACCAAGAATTAGGTGTGAGTCTTGATCGAATATGATGAAAAGTGACTAGTTTGGGCCCACTAACACTGAAATTGACAAAAACACATGAAAATGCATATTCTCTGTGTGCCTTCACTCTGCTAGCAGAACCGAGCATTAGGTGTGAATCTGGATCGAATATGATGAAAAGTGACTAGTTTGTGTCCGATAACACTGAAGTTGATAGAAATACATGAAAATGCATATTCTCTGTGTGTCTTCACTCTGCTAGCAGAACCAAGCATTAGGTGTGAGTCTGGATCGAATATGATGAAAAGTGACTACTTTGGACCCACTAACATTGAAATTGATAGAAGCACATGAAAATGTATATACTGTGTGTGCCTTCACTCTGCTAGCAGAACCAAGCATTAGGTGTGAGTCTGGATCGATTCTGATGAAAAGTGACTAGTTTCTGTCCGATAACACTGAAATTGATAGAAACATGAAAATGCATATTCTCTGTGTGTCTTCACTCTGCTAGCAGAACCAAGCATTAGGTGTGAGTCTGGATCGAATATGATGAAAAGTGACTAGTTTGGGCCCAATAACACTGAAATTGACAGAAACACATAACAATGCATATTCTCTGTGTGTCTTCACTCTGCTAGCAGACCCGAGCATTAGGTGTGAGTCTGGATCGAATATGATGAAAAGTGACTAGTTTGGGCCCACTAACACTGAAATTGATAGAAGCACATGAAAATGTATATACTGTGTGTGCCTTCACTCTGCTAGCAGAACCAAGTATTAGGTGTGAGTCTGGATCGAATATGATGAAAAGTGACTAGTTTGTGTCCGATAACACTGAAATTGATAGAAACACATGAAAATGCATATTCTCTGTGTGTCTTCACTCTGCTAGTAGAACCGAGAATTTGGTGTGAGTCTGGGTCGAATATGATGAAAAGTGACTAGTTTCTGTCCGATAACACTGAAACTGATAGAAACACTTGAAAATGCATATTCTCTGTGTGTCTTCACTCTGCTAGCAGAACCAAGCATTAGGTGTGAGTCTTGATCGAATTTAATGAAAAGTGACTAGTTTGGGCCCACTAAAACTGAAATTGATAGAAGCACATGAAAATGTATATACTGTGTGTGCCTTCACTCTGCTAGCAGAACCAAGCATTAGGTGTGAGTCTGGATCGAATATGATGAAAAGTGATTAGTTTGTGTCCAATAACACTGAAATTGATAGAAACACATGAAAATGCATATTCTCTGTGTGTCTTCACTCTGCTAGCAGAACCAAGCATTAGGTGTGAGTATGGATCGAATATGATGAAAAGTGACTAGTTTGTATCCGATAAGACTGAAATTGATAGAAACACATGAAAATGCATATTCTGTGTGTGCCTTCACTCTGCTAACAGAACCGAGCATTAGGTGTGAGTCTGGATCGAATATGATGAAAAGTGACTAGTTTCTGTCCGATAACACTGAAATTGATAGAAACACTTAAAAATGCATATTCTCTGTGTGTCTTCACTCTGCTAGCAGAACCAAGCATTAGGTGGGAATCTTGATCGAATATGGTGAAAAGTGACTAGTTTGGGCTCAGTAACACTGAAATTGACAGAAACACATGAAAATGCATGTACGGTGTGTGCCGTGACTCTGCCAGTACAGCACAGCGTTTTGGGTGAGTCTGGATCGATTCTGATGAAAAGTGACCTGTTTGGGCCCAATAACACTGAAATTGACAGAAACACATGAAAATGCATATATTGTGTGTGTGCCTTCACTCTGCTAGCAGAACCGAGCATTAGGTGTGAGTCTTGATCGAATATGATGAAAAGTGACTAGTTTGTGTCCGATAACACTGAAATTGATAGAAACACATGAAAATGCATATTCTCTGTGTGTCTTCACTCTGCTAGCAGAACCAAGCATTAGGTGTGAGTCTGGATCGAATATGATGAAAAGTGACTAGTTTGTGTCCGATAACACTGAAATTGATAGAAACACATGAAAATGCATATTCTCTGTGTGTCTGCACTCTGCTAGCAGAACCAAGCATTAGGTGTGAGTCTGGATCGAATATTATGAAAAGTGACTAGTTTGTGTCCGATAACACTGAAATTGATAGAAACATAAAAATGCATATTCCCTGTGTGTCTTCACTCTGCTAGCAGAACCAAGCATTAGGTGTGAGTCTGGATCGAATATGATGAAAAGTGACTAGTTTCTGTCCGATAACAATGAAATTGATAGAAACACTTAAAAATGCACATTCTCTGTGTGTCTTCACTCTGCAAGCAGAACCAAGTATTAGGTGTGAGTCTTGATCGAATATGATGAAAAGTGACTAGTTTGGGCCCACTAACACTGAAATTGATAGAAGCACATGAAAATGCATATTCTGTGTGTGCCTTCACTCATTTAGCAGAACCAAGCATTAGGTGTGAGTCTGGATCGAATATGATGAAAAGTGACTAGTTTGTGTCCGATAACACTGAAATTGATAGAAACACATGAAAATGCATATTCTCTGTGTGTCTTCACTCTGCTAGCAGAACCAAGCATTAGGTGTGAGTCTTGATCGAATATGATGAAAAGTGACTACTTTGGACCGACTAACATTGAAATTGATAGAAGCACATGAAAATGTATATACTGTGTGTGCCTTCACTCTGCTAGCAGAACCAAGCATTAGGTGTGAGTCTGGATCGAATATGATGAAAAGTGACTAGTTTGTGTCCGATAACACTGAAATTGATAGAAACACATGAAAATGCATATTCTCTGTGTGTCTTCACTCTGCTAGCAGAACCAAGCATTAGGTGTGAGTCTTGATCGAATATGATGAAAAGTGACTAGTTTGGGCCCACTAACACTGAAATTGATAGAAACACATGAAAATGCATATTCTCTGTGTGTCTTCACTCTGCTAGCAGAACCAAACATTAGGTCTGAGTCTGGATCGAATATGATGAAAAGTGACTAGTTTGTGTCCGATAACACTGAAATTGATAGAAACACATGAAAATGCATATTCTCTGTGTGTCTTCACTCTGTTAGCAGAACCAAGCATTAGGTGGGAATCTTGATCGAATATGATGAAAAGTGACAAGTTTGGGCCCAGTAACACTGAAATTGACAGAAACACATGAAAATGCATGTACGGTGTGTGCCGTGACTCTGCCAATACAGCACAGCGTTTTGGGTGAGTCTGGATCGATTCTGATGAAAAGTGACCTGTTTGGGCCCAATAACACTGAAATTGACAGAAACACATGAAAATGCATATATTGTGTGTGTGTCTTCACTCTGCTAGCAGAACCAAGCATTAGGTGTGAGTCTGGATCGAATATTATTAAAAGTGACTAGTTTGTGTCCGATAACACTGAAATTGATAGAAACATAAAAATGCATATTCCCTGTCTGTCTTCACTCTGCTAGCAGAACCAAGCATTAGGTGTGAGTCTGGATCGAATATGATGAAAAGTGACTAGTTTGTGTCCAATAACACTGAAATTGATAGACACACATGAAAATGCATATTCTCTGTGTGTCTGCACTCTGCTAGCAGAACCAAGCATTAGGTGTGAGTCTGGATCGAATATTATGAAAAGTGACTAGTTTGTGTCCGATAACACTGAAATTGATAGAAACATAAAAATGCATATTCCCTGTGTGTCTTCACTCTGCTAGCAGAACCAAGCATTAGGTGTGAGTCTGGATCGAATATGATGAAAAGTGACTAGTTTCTGTCCGATAACAATGAAATTGATAGAAACACTTAAAAATGCACATTCTCTGTGTGTCTTCACTCTGCAAGCAGAACCAAGCATTAGGTGTGAGTCTTGATCGAATATGATGAAAAGTGACTAGTTTGGGCCCACTAACACTGAAATTGATAGAAGCACATGAAAATGCATATTCTGTGTGTGCCTTCACTCATTTAGCAGAACCAAGCATTAGGTGTGAGTCTGGATCGAATATGATGAAAAGTGACTAGTTTGTGTCCGATAACACTGAAATTGATAGAAACACATGAAAATGCATATTCTCTGTGTGTCTTCACTCTGCTAGCAGAACCAAGCATTAGGTGTGAGTCTTGATCGAATATGATGAAAAGTGACTACTTTGGACCGACTAACATTGAAATTGATAGAAGCACATGAAAATGTATATACTGTGTGTGCCTTCACTCTGCTAGCAGAACCAAGCATTAGGTGTGAGTCTGGATCGAATATGATGAAAAGTGACTAGTTTGTGTCCGATAACACTGAAATTGATAGAAACACATGAAAATGCATATTCTCTGTGTGTCTTCACTCTGCTAGCAGAACCAAGCATTAGGTGTGAGTCTTGATCGAATATGATGAAAAGTGACTAGTTTGGGCCCACTAACACTGAAATTGATAGAAACACATGAAAATGCATATTCTCTGTGTGTCTTCACTCTGCTAGCAGAACCAAACATTAGGTCTGAGTCTGGATCGAATATGATGAAAAGTGACTAGTTTGTGTCCGATAACACTGAAATTGATAGAAACACATGAAAATGCATATTCTCTGTGTGTCTTCACTCTGTTAGCAGAACCAAGCATTAGGTGGGAATCTTGATTGAATATGATGAAAAGTGACTAGTTTGGGCCCAGTAACACTGAAATTGACAGAAACACATGAAAATGCATGTACGGTGTGTGCCGTGACTCTGCCAATACAGCACAGCGTTTTGGGTGAGTCTGGATCGATTCTGATGAAAAGTGACCTGTTTGGGCCCAATAACACTGAAATTGACAGAAACACATGAAAATGCATATATTGTGTGTGTGTCTTCACTCTGCTAGCAGAACCAAGCATTAGGTGTGAGTCTGGATCGAATATTATTAAAAGTGACTAGTTTGTGTCCGATAACACTGAAATTGATAGAAACATAAAAATGCATATTCCCTGTCTGTCTTCACTCTGCTAGCAGAACCAAGCATTAGGTGTGAGTCTGGATCGAATATGATGAAAAGTGACTAGTTTGTGTCCAATAACACTGAAATTGATAGACACACATGAAAATGCATATTCTCTGTGTGTCTTCACTCTGCTAGCAGAACCAAGCATTAGGTGTGAGTCTGGATCGAATATGATGAAAAGTGACTAGTTTGTGTCCGATAACACTGAAATTGATAGAAACACATGAAAATGCATATTCTCTGTGTGTCTCTCACTCTGCTAGCAGAACCAAGCATTAGGTGTGAGTCTTGATCGAATATGATGAAAAGTGACTACTTTGGACCCACTAACATTGAAATTGATAGAAGCACATGAAAATGTATATACTGTGTGTGCCTTCACTCTGCTAGCAGAATCAAGCATTAGGTGTGAGTCTGGATCGATTCTGATGAAAAGTGACTAGTTTGTGTCCGATAACACTGAAATTGATAGAAACATGAAAATGCATATTCTCTGTGTGTCTTCACTCTGCTAGCAGAACCAAACATTAGGTCTGAGTCTGGATCGAATATGATGAAAAGTGACTAGTTTGGGCCCAATAACACTGAAATTGATAGAAACACATAACAATGCATATTCTCTGTGTGTCTTCACTCTGCTAGCAGACCCGAGCATTAGGTGTGAGTCTGGGTCGAATATGATGAAAAGTGACTAGTTTCTGTCCGATAACAATGAAATTGATAGAAACACTTAAAAATGCACATTCTCTGTGTGTCTTCACTCTGCAAGCAGAACCAAGCATTAGGTGTGAGTCTTGATCGAATATGATGAAAAGTGACTAGTTTGGGCCCACTAACACTGAAATTGATAGAAGCACATGAAAATGCATATTCTGTGTGTGCCTTCACTCATTTAGCAGAACCAAGCATTAGGTGTGAGTCTGGATCGAATATGATGAAAAGTGACTAGTTTGGGCCCAATAACACTGAAATTGACAGCAACACATGAAAATGCATATTCTCTGTGTGTCTTCACTCTGCTAGCAGTACCAAGCATTAGGTGTGAGTCTGGATCGAATATGATGAAAAGTGACTAGTTTGTGTCCGATAACACTGAAAATGATAGAAACACATGAAAATGAATATTCTCTGTGTGTTTTCACTCTGCTAGCAGAACCAAGCATTAGGTGTGAGTCTTGATCGAATATGATGAAAAGTGACTACTTTGGACCCACTAACATTGAAATTGATAGAAGCACATGAAAATGTATATACTGTGTGTGCCTTCACTCTGCTAGCAGAACCAAGCATTAGGTGTGAGTCTGGATCGATTCTGATGAAAAGTGACTAGTTTGTGTCCGATAACACTGAAATTGATAGAAACATGAAAATGCATATTCTCTGTGTGTCTTCACTCTGCTAGCAGTACCAAGCATTAGGTGTGAGTCTGGATCGAATATGATGAAAAGTGACTAGTTTGTGTCCGATAACACTGAAATTGATAGAAACACATGAAAATGCATATTCTCTGTGTGTCTTCACTCTGCTAGCAGAACCAAGCATTAGGTGTGAGTCTTGATCGAATATGATGAAAAGTGACTAGTTTGTGTCCGATAACACTGAAATTGATAGAAAAACATGAAAAATGCATATTCTCTGTGTTTCTTCACTCTGCTAGCAGAACCAAGCATTAGGTTGGAGTCTTGATCGAATATGATGAAAAGTGACTAGTTTGGGCCCACTAACACTGAAATTGATAGAAACACATGAAAATGCATATTCTCTGTGTCTCTTCACTCTGCTAGCAGAACCAAACATTAGGTCTGACTCTGGATCGAATATGATGAAAAGTGACTAGTTTGTGTCCGATAACACTGAAATTGATAGAAACACATGAAAATGCATATTCTCTGTGTGTCTTCACTCTGTTAGCAGAACCAAGCATTAGGTGGGAATCTTGATCGAATATGATGAAAAGTGACTAGTTTGGGCCCAGTAACACTGAAATTGACAGAAACACATGAAAATGCATGTACGGTGTGTGCCGTGACTCTGCCAGTACAGCACAGCGTTTTGGGTGAGTCTGGATCGATTCTGATGAAAAGTGACCTGTTTGGGCCCAATAACACTGAAATTGACAGAAACACATGAAAATGCATATATACTGTGTGTGCCTTCACTCTGCTAACAGAACCGAGCATTAGGTGTGAGTCTGGGTCGAATATGATGAAAAGTGACTAGTTTCTGTCCGATAACAATGAAATTGATAGAAACACTTAAAAATGCATATTCTCTGTGTGTCTTCACTCTGCAAGCAGAACCAAGCATTAGGTGTGAGTCTTGATCGAATATGATGAAAAGTGACTAGTTTGGGCCCACTAACACTGAAATTGATAGAAGCACATGAAAATGCATATTCTGTGTGTGCCTTCACTCTGTTAGCACAACCAAGCATTAGGTGTGAGTCTGGATCGAATATGATGAAAAGTGACTAGTTTGGGCCCACTAACACTGAAATTGACACAAACACATGAAAATGCATGTACGGTGTGTGCCGTGACTCTACCAGTACAGCAGAGCGTTTTGGGTGAGTCTGGATCGATTCTGATGAAAAGTGACTAGTTTGGGCCCAATAACACTGCAATTGACAGAAACACATGAAAATGCATATTCTGTGTGTGCCTTCACTCTGCTAGCAGAAATGAGCATTAGGTGTGAGTCTTGATCGAATATGATGAAAAGTGACTAGTTTGTGTGCGATTACACTGAAATTGATAGAAACACATGAAAATGCATATTATCTGTGTGTCTTCACTCTGCTAGCAGAACCAAGAATTAGGTGTGAGTCTTGATCGAATATGATGAAAAGTGACTAGTTTGGGCCCACTAACACTGAAATTGACAGAAACACATGAAAATGCATATTCTGTGTGTGCCTTCACTATGCTAGCAGAACCGAGCATTAGGTGTGAGTCTGGATCGAATATGATGAAAAGTGACTAGTTTGTGTCCGATAACACTGAAATTGATAGAAACACATGAAAATGCATATTCTCTGTGTGTCTTCACTCTGCTAGCAGAACCGAGCATTAGGTGTGAGTCTGGATCGAATATGATGAAAAGTGACTAGTTTGTGTCCGATAACACAGAAATTGATAGAAACACATGAAAATGCATATTCTCTGTGTGTCTTCACTCTGCTAGCAGAACCAAGCATTAGGTGTGAGTCTTGATCGAATATGATGAAATGTGAGTAGTTTGGGCCCACTAACACTGAAATTTACAAAAACACATGAAAATGCATATACTGTGTGTGCCTTCACTCTGCTAGCAGAACCGAGCATTAGGTGTGAGTCTGGATCGAATATGATGAAAAGTGACTAGTTTGTGTCCGATAACACTGAAATTGATAGAAACACATGAAAATGCATATTCTGTGTGTGCCTTCACTCTGCTAGCAGAACCGAGCATTAGGTGTGCATCTGGGTCGAATATGATGAAAAGTGACTAGTTTCTGTCCGATAACAATGAAATTGATAGAAACACTTAAAAATGCATATTCTCTGTGTGTCTTCACTCTGCTAGCAGAACCAAGCATTAGGTGTGAGTCTTGATCGAATATGATGAAAAGTGACTAGTTTGGGCCCACTAACACTAAAATTGATAGAAGCACATGAAAATGTATATACTGTGTGTGCCTTCACTCTGCTAGCAGAACCAAGCATTAGGTGTGAGTCTGGATCGAATATGATGTAAAGTGACTAGTTTGTGTCCGATAACACTGAAATTGATAGAAACACTTAAAAATGCATATTCTCTGTGTGTCTTCACTCTGCTAGCAGAACCAAGCATTAGGTGTGAGTCTTGATCGAATATGATGAAAAGTGACTAGTTTGGGCCCACTAACACTAAAATTGATAGAAGCACATGAAAATGTATATACTGTGTGTGCCTTCACTCTGCTAGCAGAACCAAGCATTAGGTGTGAGTCTGGATCGAATATGATGTAAAGTGACTAGTTTGTGTCCGATAACACTGAAATTGATAGAAACACATGAAAATGCATATTCTCTGTGTGTCTTCACTCTGCTAGCAGAACCAAGCATTAGGTGTGAGTCTGGATCGAATATGATGAAAAGTGACTAGTTTGTGTCCGATAACACTGAAATTGATAGAAACACATGAAAATGCATATTCTCTGTGTGTCTTCACTCTGCTAGCAGAACCAAGCATTAGGTGTGAGTCTTGATCGAATATGATGAAAAGTGACTAGTTTGGGCCAACTAAAACTGAAATTGATAGAAGCACATGAAAATGTATATACTGTGTGTGCCTTCACTCTGCTAGCAGAACCAAGCATTAGGTGTGAGTCTGGATCGAATATGATGAAAAGTGACTAGTTTGTGTCCGATAACACTGAAATTGACAGAAGTACATGAAAATGCATATTCTCTGTGTGTCTTCACTCTGCTAGCAGAACCAAGCATTAGGTGTGAATCTTGATCGAATATGATGAAAAGTGACTAGTTTGGGCCCAGTAACACTGAAGTTGACAGAAACACATGAAAATGCATGTACGGTGTGTGCCGTGACTCTGCCACTACAGCAGAGTGTTTTGGGTGAGTCTGGATCGATTCTGATGAAAAGTGACTAGTTTGGGCCCAATAACACTGAAATTGATAGAAACACATGAAAATGCATATGCTGTGTGTGCCTTCACTCTGCTAGCAGAACCAAGCATTAGGTGTGAGTCTTGATCGAATATGATGAAAAGTGACTAGTTTGTGTCCGATAAGACTGAAATTGATAGAAACACATGAAAATGCATATTCTGTGTGTGCCTTCACTCTGCTAGCAGAACCGAGCATTAGGTGTGAGTCTGGGTCGAATATGATGAAAAGTGACTAGTTTCTGTCCGATAACAATGAAATTGATAGAAACACTTAAAAATGCATATTCTCTGTGTGTCTTCACTCTGCTAACAGAACCAAGCATTAGGTGTGAGTCTTGATCGAATATGATGAAAAGTGACTACTTTGGACCCACTAACATTGAAATTGATAGAAGCACATGAAAATGTATATACTGTGTGTGCCTTCACTCTGCTAGCAGAACCAAGCATTAGGTGTGAGTCTGGATCGATTCTGATGAAAAGTGACTAGTTTGTGTCCGATAACACTGAAATTGATAGAAAAATGAAAATGCATATTCTCTGTGTGTCTTCACTCTGCTAGCAGAACCAAACATTAGGTCTGAGTCTGGATCGAATATGATGAAAAGTGACTAGTTTGGGCCCAATAACACTGAAATTGACAGAAACACATAACAATGCATATTCTCTGTGTGTCTTCACTCTGCTAGCAGACCCGAGCATTAGGTGTGAGTCTGGATTGAATATGATGAAAAGTGACTAGTTTGGGCCCACTAACACTGAAATTGATAGAAGCACATGAAAATGTATATACTGTGTGTGCCTTCACTCTGCTAGCAGAACCAAGTATTAGGTGTGAGTCTGGATCGAATATGATGAAAAGTGACTAGTTTGTGTCCGATAACACTGAAATTGATAGAAACACATGAAAATGCATATTCTCTGTGTGTCTTCACTCTGCTAGTAGAACCGAGAATTAGGTGTGAGTCTGGGTCGAATATGATGAAAAGTGACTAGTTTCTGTCCGATAACACTGAAATTGATAGAAACACTTGAAAATGCATATTCTCTGTGTGTCTTCACTCTGCTAGCAGAACCAAGCATTAGGTGTGAGTCTTGATCGAATTTGATGAAAAGTGACTAGTTTGGGCCCACTAAAACTGAAATTGATAGAAGCACATGAAAATGTATATACTGTGTGTGCCTTCACTCTGCTAGCAGAACCAAGCATTAGGTGTGAGTCTGGATCGAATATGATGAAAAGTGATTAGTTTGTGTCCAATAACACTGAAATTGATAGAAACACATGAAAATGCATATTCTCTGTGTGTCTTCACTCTGCTAGCAGAACCAAGCATTAGGTGTGAGTATGGATCGAATATGATAAAAAGTGACTAGTTTGTATCCGATAAGACTGAAATTGATAGAAACACATGAAATGCATATTCTCTGTGTGTCTTCACTCTGCAAGCAGAACCAAGCATTAGGTGTGAGTCTTGATCGAATATGATGAAAAGTGACTAGTTTGGGCCCACTAACACTGAAATTGATAGAAGCACATGAAAATGCATATTCTCTGTGTGTCTTCACTCTGCTAGCAGAACCAAGCATTAGGTGTGAGTCTTGATCGAATATGATGAAAAGTGACTACTTTGGACCCACTAACATTGAAACTGATAGAAGCACATGAAAATGTACATACTGTGTGTGCCTTCACTCTGCTAGCAGAACCAAGCATTAGGTGTGAGTCTGGATCGATTCTGATGAAAAGTGACTAGTTTGTGTCCGATAACACTGAAATTGATAGAAACATGAAAATGCATATTCTCTGTGTGTCTTCACTCTGCTAGCAGAACCAAACATTAGGTCTGAGTCTGGATCGAATATGATGAAAAGTGACTAGTTTGGGCCCAATAACACTGAAATTGACAGAAACACATAACAATGCATATTCTCTGTGTGTCTTCACTCTGCTAGCAAACCCGAGCATTAGGTGTGAGTCTGGATTGAATATGATGAAAAGTGACTAGTTTGGGCCCAATAACACTGCAATTGACAGAAACACATGAAAATGCATATTCTGTGTGTGCCTTCACTCTGCTAGCAGAACTGAGCATTAGGTGTGAGTCTTGATCGAATATGATGAAAAGTGACTAGTTTGTGTGCGATTACACTGAAATTGATAGAAACACATGAAAATGCATATTGTCTGTGTGTCTTCACTCTGCTAGCAGAACCAAGAATTAGGTGTGAGTCTTGATCGAATATGATGAAAAGTGACTAGTTTGGGCCCACTAACACTGAAATTGACAAAAACACATGAAAATGCATATTCTGTGTGTGCCTTCACTATGCTAGCAGAACCGAGCATTAGGTGTGAATCTGGATCGAATATGATGAAAAGTGACTAGTTTGTGTCCGATAACACTGAAATTGATAGAAACACATGAAAATGCATATTCTCTGTGTGTCTTCACTCTGCTAGCAGAACCGAGCATTAGGTGTGAGTCTGGATCGAATATGATGAAAAGTGACTAGTTTGTGTCCGATAACACTGAAATTGATAGAAACACATGAAAATGCATATTCTCTGTGTGTCTTCACTCTGCTAGTAGAACCGAGCATTAGGTGGGAGTCTGGGTCGATTCTGATGAAAAGTGACTAGTTTCTATCCGATAACACTGAAATTGATAGAAACACTTGAAAAGGCCTATTCTCTGTGTGTCTTCACTCTGCTAGCAGAACCAAGCATTAGGTGTGAGTCTTGATCGAATATGATGAAAAGTGACTAGTTTGGGCCCAATAACACTGAAATTGACAGCAACTCATGAAAATGCATATTCTCTTTGTGTCTTCACTCTGCTAGCAGAACCAAGCATTAGGTGTGAGTCTTGATCGAATATGATGAAAAGTGAGTAGTTTGGGCCCACTAACACTGAAATTTACAAAAACACATGAAAATGCATATACTGTGTGTGCCTTCACTCTGCTAGCAGAACCGAGCATTAGGTGTGAGTCTGGATCGAATATGATGAAAAGTGATTAGTTTGTGTCCGATAACACTGAAATTGATAGAAACACATGAAAATGCATATTCTCTGTGTGTCTTCACTCTGCTGGTAGAACCGAGCATTAGGTGTGAGTCTGGATCGAATATGATGAAAAGTGACTAGTTTCTGTCCGATAACACTGAAATTGATAGAAACACTTGAAAAGGCCTATTCTCTGTGTGTCTTCACTCTGCTAGCAGAACCAAGCATTAGGTGTGAGTCTTGATCGAATATGATGAAAAGTGACTAGTTTGGGCCCACTAACACTGAAATTGATAGAAACACGTGGAAATGCATATTCTCTGTGTGTCTTCACTCTGCTAGCAGAACCAAGCATTAGGTGTGAGTCTTGATCGAATATGATGAAAAGTGACTAGTTTGGGCCCACTAACACTGAAATTGACAAAAACACATGAAAATGCATATTCTGTGTGTGCCTTCACTCTGCTAGCAGAACCGAGCATTAGGTGTGAATCTGGGTCGAATATGATGAAAAGTGACTAGTTTCTGTCCGATAACAATGAAATTGATAGAAACACTTAAAAATGCATATTCTCTGTGTGTCTTCACTCTGCTAGCAGAACCAAGCATTAGGTGTGAGTCTTGATCGAATATGATGAAAAGTGACTAGTTTGGGCCCACTAACACTAAAATTGATAGAAGCACATGAAAATGTATATACTGTGTGTGCCTTCACTCTGCTAGCAGAACCAAGCATTAGGTGTGAGTCTGGATCGAATATGATGAAAAGTGACTAGTTTGGGCCCACTAACACTGAAATTGACAAAAACACATGAAAATGCATGTACGGTGTGTGCCGTGACTCTGCCAGTACAGCAGAGCGTTTTGGGGGAGTCTGGATCGATTCTGATGAAAAGTGACTAGTTTGGGCCCAATAACACTGCAATTGACAGAAACACATGAAAATGCATATTCTGTGTGTGCCTTCACTCTGCTAGCAGAACTGAGCATTAGGTGTGAGTCTTGATCGAATATGATGAAAAGTGACTAGTTTGTGTGCGATTACACTGAAAGTGATAGAAACACATGAAAATGCATATTCTCTGTGTGTCTTCACTCTGCTAGTAGAACCGAGCATTAGGTGTGAGTCTGGGTCGAATATGATGTAAAGTGACTAGTTTGTGTCCGATAACAGTGAAATTGATAGAAACACTTGAAAATGCATGTTCTCTGTGTGTCTTCACTCTGCTAGCAGAACCAAGCATTAGGTGTGACTCTTGATCGAATATGATGAAAAGTGACTAGTTTGGGCCCAATCACACTGAAATTGACAGCAACACATGAAAATGCATATTCTCTTTGTGTCTTCACTCTGCTAGCAGAACCAAGCATTAGGTGTGAGTCTTGATCGAATATGATGAAAAGTGACTAGTTTGGGCCCACTAACACTGAAATTTATAAAAACACATGAAAATGCATATTCTGTGTGTGCCTTCACTCTGCTAGCAGAACCAAGCATTAGGTGTGAGTCTGGATCGAATATGATGAAAAGTGACTAGTTTGTGTCCGATAACACTGAAATTGATAGAAACACATGAAAATGCATATTCTCTGTGTGTCTTCACTCTGCTAGTAGAACCGAGCATTAGGTGTGAGTCTGGGTCGATTCTGATGAAAAGTGACTAGTTTGTGTCCGATAACACTGAAATTGATAGAAACACTTGAAAAAGGCCTATTCTCTGTGTGTCTTCACTCTGCTAGCAGAACCAAGTATTAGGTGTGAGTCTTGATCGAATATGATGAAAAGTGACTAGTTTGGGCCCACTAACACTGAAATTGATAGAAACACATGAAAATGCATATTCTCTGTGTGTCTTCACTCTGCTAGTAGAACCGAGCATTAGGTGTGAGTCTTGATCGAATATGATGAAAAGTGACTAGTTTGGGCCCAATAACACTGAAATTGACAGCAACTCATGAAAATGCATATTCTCTTTGTGTCTTCACTCTGCTAGCAGAACCAAGCATTAGGTGTGAGTCTTGATCGAATATGATGAAAAGTGAGTAGTTTGGGCCCACTAACACTGAAATTTACAAAAACACATGAAAATGCATATTCTGTGTGTGCCTTCACTCTGCTAGCAGAACCGAGCATTAGGTGTGAGTCTGGATCGAATATGATGAAAAGTGACTAGTATGTGTCCGATAACACTGAAATTGATAGAAACACATGAAAATGCATATTCTCTGTGTGTCTTCACTCTGCTAGTAGAACCGAGCATTAGGTGTGAGTCTGGGTCGAATATGATGAAAAGTGACTAGTTTCTGTCAGATAACACTGAAATTGATAGAAACACATGAAAATGCATATTCTCTGTGTGTCTTCACTCTGCTAGCAGAACCAAGCATTAGGTGTGAGTCTTGATCGAATATGATGAAAAGTGACTAGTTTGGGCCCACTAACACTAAAATTGATAGAAACACATGAAAATGTATATACTGTGTGTGCCTTCACTCTGCTAGCAGAACCAAGCATTAGGTGTGAGTCTGGATCGAATATGATGAAAAGTGACTAGTTTGGGCCCACTAACACTGAAATTGATAGAAACACATGAAAATGTATATACTGTGTGTGCCTTCACTCTGCTAGCAGAACCAAGCATTAGGTGTGAGTCTGGATCGATTCTGATGAAAAGTGACTAGTTTGTGTCCGATAACACTGAAATTGATAGAAACATGAAAATGCATATTCTCTGTGTGTCTTCACTCTGCTAGCAGAACCAAACATTAGGTCTGAGTCTGGATCGAATATGATGAAAAGTGACTAGTTTGGGCCCAATAACACTGAAATTGACAGAAACACATAACAATGCATATTCTCTGTGTGTCTTCACTCTGCTAGCAAACCCGAGCATTAGGTGTGAGTCTGGATTGAATATGATGAAAAGTGACTAGTTTGGGCCCAATAACACTGCAATTGACAGAAACACATGAAAATGCATATTCTGTGTGTGCCTTCACTCTGCTAGAAGAACTGAGCATTAGGTGTGAGTCTTGATCGAATATGATGAAAAGTGACTAGTTTGTGTGCGATTACACTGAAATTGATAGAAACACATGAAAATGCATATTGTCTGTGTGTCTTCACTCTGCTAGCAGAACCAAGAATTAGGTGTGAGTCTTGATCGAATATGATGAAAAGTGACTAGTTTGGGCCCACTAACACTGAAATTGACAAAAACACATGAAAATGCATATTCTGTGTGTGCCTTCACTATGCTAGCAGAACCGAGCATTAGGTGTGAATCTGGATCGAATATGATGAAAAGTGACTAGTTTGTGTCCGATAACACTGAAATTGATAGAAACACATGAAAATGCATATTCTCTGTGTGTCTTCACTCTGCTAGCAGAACCGAGCATTAGGTGTGAGTCTGGATCGAATATGATGAAAAGTGACTAGTTTGTGTCCGATAACACTGAA
The DNA here is from genome assembly GCF_963924715.1 of Thunnus thynnus. Classification (NCBI taxonomy): domain Eukaryota; kingdom Metazoa; phylum Chordata; class Actinopteri; order Scombriformes; family Scombridae; genus Thunnus; species Thunnus thynnus. The sequence goes on along the minus strand of NC_089521.1, from coordinate 136,508 downwards.
ATTGATAGAAACACATGAAAATGCATATTCTCTGTGTGTCTTCACTCTGCTAGTAGAACCGAGCATTAGGTGGGAGTCTGGGTCGATTCTGATGAAAAGTGACTAGTTTCTATCCGATAACACTGAAATTGATAGAAACACTTGAAAAGGCCTATTCTCTGTGTGTCTTCACTCTGCTAGCAGAACCAAGCATTAGGTGTGAGTCTTGATCGAATATGATGAAAAGTGACTAGTTTGGGCCCAATAACACTGAAATTGACAGCAACTCATGAAAATGCATATTCTCTTTGTGTCTTCACTCTGCTAGCAGAACCAAGCATTAGGTGTGAGTCTTGATCGAATATGATGAAAAGTGAGTAGTTTGGGCCCACTAACACTGAAATTTACAAAAACACATGAAAATGCATATACTGTGTGTGCCTTCACTCTGCTAGCAGAACCGAGCATTAGGTGTGAGTCTGGATCGAATATGATGAAAAGTGACTAGTTTGTGTCCGATAACACTGAAATTGATAGAAACACATGAAAATGCATATTCTCTGTGTGTCTTCACTCTGCTGGTAGAACCGAGCATTAGGTGTGAGTCTGGATCGAATATGATGAAAAGTGACTAGTTTCTGTCCGATAACACTGAAATTGATAGAAACACTTGAAAAGGCCTATTCTCTGTGTGTCTTCACTCTGCTAGCAGAACCAAGCATTAGGTGTGAGTCTTGATCGAATATGATGAAAAGTGACTAGTTTGGGCCCACTAACACTGAAATTGATAGAAACACGTGGAAATGCATATTCTCTGTGTGTCTTCACTCTGCTAGCAGAACCAAGCATTAGGTGTGAGTCTTGATCGAATATGATGAAAAGTGACTAGTTTGGGCCCACTAACACTGAAATTGACAAAAACACATGAAAATGCATATTCTGTGTGTGCCTTCACTCTGCTAGCAGAACCGAGCATTAGGTGTGAATCTGGGTCGAATATGATGAAAAGTGACTAGTTTCTGTCCGATAACAATGAAATTGATAGAAACACTTAAAAATGCATATTCTCTGTGTGTCTTCACTCTGCTAGCAGAACCAAGCATTAGGTGTGAGTCTTGATCGAATATGATGAAAAGTGACTAGTTTGGGCCCACTAACACTAAAATTGATAGAAGCACATGAAAATGTATATACTGTGTGTGCCTTCACTCTGCTAGCAGAACCAAGCATTAGGTGTGAGTCTGGATCGAATATGATGAAAAGTGACTAGTTTGGGCCCACTAACACTGAAATTGACAAAAACACATGAAAATGCATGTACGGTGTGTGCCGTGACTCTGCCAGTACAGCAGAGCGTTTTGGGGGAGTCTGGATCGATTCTGATGAAAAGTGACTAGTTTGGGCCCAATAACACTGCAATTGACAGAAACACATGAAAATGCATATTCTGTGTGTGCCTTCACTCTGCTAGCAGAACTGAGCATTAGGTGTGAGTCTTGATCGAATATGATGAAAAGTGACTAGTTTGTGTGCGATTACACTGAAAGTGATAGAAACACATGAAAATGCATATTCTCTGTGTGTCTTCACTCTGCTAGTAGAACCGAGCATTAGGTGTGAGTCTGGGTCGAATATGATGTAAAGTGACTAGTTTGTGTCCGATAACAGTGAAATTGATAGAAACACTTGAAAATGCATGTTCTCTGTGTGTCTTCACTCTGCTAGCAGAACCAAGCATTAGGTGTGACTCTTGATCGAATATGATGAAAAGTGACTAGTTTGGGCCCAATCACACTGAAATTGACAGCAACACATGAAAATGCATATTCTCTTTGTGTCTTCACTCTGCTAGCAGAACCAAGCATTAGGTGTGAGTCTTGATCGAATATGATGAAAAGTGACTAGTTTGGGCCCACTAACACTGAAATTTATAAAAACACATGAAAATGCATATTCTGTGTGTGCCTTCACTCTGCTAGCAGAACCAAGCATTAGGTGTGAGTCTGGATCGAATATGATGAAAAGTGACTAGTTTGTGTCCGATAACACTGAAATTGATAGAAACACATGAAAATGCATATTCTCTGTGTGTCTTCACTCTGCTAGTAGAACCGAGCATTAGGTGTGAGTCTGGGTCGATTCTGATGAAAAGTGACTAGTTTGTGTCCGATAACACTGAAATTGATAGAAACACTTGAAAAAGGCCTATTCTCTGTGTGTCTTCACTCTGCTAGCAGAACCAAGTATTAGGTGTGAGTCTTGATCGAATATGATGAAAAGTGACTAGTTTGGGCCCACTAACACTGAAATTGATAGAAACACATGAAAATGCATATTCTCTGTGTGTCTTCACTCTGCTAGTAGAACCGAGCATTAGGTGTGAGTCTTGATCGAATATGATGAAAAGTGACTAGTTTGGGCCCAATAACACTGAAATTGACAGCAACTCATGAAAATGCATATTCTCTTTGTGTCTTCACTCTGCTAGCAGAACCAAGCATTAGGTGTGAGTCTTGATCGAATATGATGAAAAGTGAGTAGTTTGGGCCCACTAACACTGAAATTTACAAAAACACATGAAAATGCATATTCTGTGTGTGCCTTCACTCTGCTAGCAGAACCGAGCATTAGGTGTGAGTCTGGATCGAATATGATGAAAAGTGACTAGTATGTGTCCGATAACACTGAAATTGATAGAAACACATGAAAATGCATATTCTCTGTGTGTCTTCACTCTGCTAGTAGAACCGAGCATTAGGTGTGAGTCTGGGTCGAATATGATGAAAAGTGACTAGTTTCTGTCAGATAACACTGAAATTGATAGAAACACATGAAAATGCATATTCTCTGTGTGTCTTCACTCTGCTAGCAGAACCAAGCATTAGGTGTGAGTCTTGATCGAATATGATGAAAAGTGACTAGTTTGGGCCCACTAACACTAAAATTGATAGAAGCACATGAAAATGTATATACTGTGTGTGCCTTCACTCTGCTAGCAGAACCAAGCATTAGGTGTGAGTCTGGATCGAATATGATGAAAAGTGACTAGTTTGTGTCCGATAACACTGAAATTGATAGAAACACATGAAAATGCATATTCTCTGTGTGTCTTCACTCTGCTAGTAGAACCGAGCATTAGGTGTGAGTCTGGGTCGATTCTGATGAAAAGTGACTAGTTTGTGTCCGATAACACTGAAATTGATAGAAACACTTGAAAAAGGCCTATTCTCTGTGTGTCTTCACTCTGCTAGCAGAACCAAGTATTAGGTGTGAGTCTTGATCGAATATGATGAAAAGTGACTAGTTTGGGCCCACTAACACTGAAATTGATAGAAACACATGAAAATGCATATTCTCTGTGTGTCTTCACTCTGCTAGTAGAACCGAGCATTAGGTGTGAGTCTTGATCGAATATGATGAAAAGTGACTAGTTTGGGCCCAATAACACTGAAATTGACAGCAACTCATGAAAATGCATATTCTCTTTGTGTCTTCACTCTGCTAGCAGAACCAAGCATTAGGTGTGAGTCTTGATCGAATATGATGAAAAGTGAGTAGTTTGGGCCCACTAACACTGAAATTTACAAAAACACATGAAAATGCATATTCTGTGTGTGCCTTCACTCTGCTAGCAGAACCGAGCATTAGGTGTGAGTCTGGATCGAATATGATGAAAAGTGACTAGTATGTGTCCGATAACACTGAAATTGATAGAAACACATGAAAATGCATATTCTCTGTGTGTCTTCACTCTGCTAGTAGAACCGAGCATTAGGTGTGAGTCTGGGTCGAATATGATGAAAAGTGACTAGTTTCTGTCAGATAACACTGAAATTGATAGAAACACATGAAAATGCATATTCTCTGTGTGTCTTCACTCTGCTAGCAGAACCAAGCATTAGGTGTGAGTCTTGATCGAATATGATGAAAATTGACTAGTTTGGGCCCACTAACACTGAAATTGACAAAAACACATGAAAATGCATATTCTGTGTGTGCCTTCACTCTGCTAGCAGAACCGAGCATTAGGTGTGAGTCTGGGTCGAATATGATGAAAAGTGACTAGTTTCTGTCCGATAACAATGAAATTGATAGAAACACTTAAAAATGCATATTCTATGTGTGTCTTCACTCTGCTAGCAGAACCAAGCATTAGGTGTGAGTCTTGATCGAATATGATGAAAAGTGACTAGTTTGGGCCCACTAACACTAAAATTGATAGAAGCACATGAAAATGTATATACTGTGTGTGCCTTCACTCTGCTAGCAGAACCAAGCATTAGGTGTGAGTCTGGATCGAATATGATGAAAAGTGACTAGTTTGTGTCCGATAACACTGAAATTGATAGAAACACATGAAAATGCATATTCTCTGTATGTCTTCACTCTGCTAGCAGAACCAAGCATTAGGTGGGAGTCTTGATCGAATATGATGAAAAGTGACTAGTTTGGGCCCACTAACACTGAAATCTACAGAAACACATGAAAATGCATGTACGGTGTGTGCCGTGACTCTGCCAGTACAGCAGAGCGTTTTGGGTGAGTCTGGATCGATTCTGATGAAAAGTGACTAGTTTGGGCCCAATAACACTGAAATTGACAGAAACACATGAAAATGCATATTCTGTGTGTGCCTTCACTCTGCTAGCAGAACTGAGCATTAGGTGTGAGTCTGGATCGAATATGATGAAAAGTGACTAGTTTGTGTCCGATTACACTGAAATTGATAAAAACACATGAAAATGCGTATTATCTGTGTGTCTTCACTCTGCTAGCAGAACCAAGCATTAGGTGTGAGTCTTGATCGAATATGATGAAAAGTGACTAGTTTGTGTCCGATAACACTGAAATTGATAGAAACACTTGAAAAGGCCTATTCTCTGTGTGTCTTCACTCTGCTAGCAGAACCAAGCATTAGGTGTGAGTCTTGATCGAATATGATGAAAAGTGACTAGTTTGGGCCCACTAACACTGAAATTGATAGAAACACATGAAAATGCACATTATCTGTGTGTCTTCACTCTGCTAGCAGAACCAAGCATTAGGTGTGACTCTTGATCGAATATGATGAAAAGTGACTAGTTTGGGCCCAATAACACTGAAATTGACAGCAACACATGAAAATGCATATTCTCTTTGTGTCTTCACTCTGCTAGCAGAACCAAGCATTAGGTGTGAGTCTTGATCGAATATGATGAAAAGTGAGTAGTTTGGGCCCACTAACACTGAAATTTACAAAAACACATGAAAATGCATATTCTGTGTGTGCCTTCACTCTGCTAGCAGAACCGAGCATTAGGTGTGAGTCTGGATCGAATATGATGAAAAGTGACTAGTTTGTGTCCAATAACACTGAAATTGATAGAAACACATGAAAATGCATATTCTCTGTGTGTCTTCACTCTGCTAGTAGAACCGAGCATTAGGTGTGAGTCTGGGTCGATTCTCATGAAAAGTGACTAGTTTGGGCCCAATAACACTGAAATTGACAGAAACACATGAAAATGCATATTCTGTGTGTGCCTTCACTCTGCTAGCAGAACTGAGCATTAGGTGTGAGTCTTGATCGAATATGATGAAAAGTGACTAGTTTGTGAGCGATTACACTGAAAGTGATAGAAACACATGAAAATGCATATTATCTGTGTGTCTTCACTCTGCTAGCAGAACCAAGAATTAGGTGTGAGTCTTGATCGAATATGATGAAAAGTGACTAGTTTGGGCCCACTAACACTGAAATTGACAAAAACACATGAAAATGCATATTATCTGTGTGTCTTCACTCTGCTAGCAGAACCAAGAATTAGGTGTGAGTCTGGATCGAATATGATGAAAAGTGACTAGTTTGTGTCCGATAACACTGAAATTGATAGAAACACATGAAAATGCATATTCTCTGTGTGTCTTCACTCTGCTAGTAGAACCGAGCATTAGGTGTGAGTCTGGGTCGATTCTGATGAAAAGTGACTAGTTTCTGTCCGATAACACTGAAATTGATAGAAACACTTCAAAAGGCCTATTCTCTGTGTGTCTTCACTCTGCTAGCAGAACCAAGCATTAGGTGTGAGTCTTGATCGAATATGATGTAAAGTGACTAGTTTTGGCCCACCAACACTGAAATTGATAGAAACACATGAAAATGCATATTCTCTGTGTGTCTTCACTCTGCTAGTAGAACCGAGCATTAGGTGTGAGTCTTGATCGAATATGATGAAAAGTGACTAGTTTGGGCCCAATAACACTGAAATTGACAGCAACTCATGAAAATGCATATTCTCTTTGTGTCTTCACTCTGCTAGCAGAACCAAGCATTAGGTGTGAGTCTTGATCGAATATGATGAAAAATGAGTAGTTTGGGCCCACTAACACTGAAATTTACAAAAACACATGAAAATGCATATTCTGTGTGTGCCTTCACTCTGCTAGCAGAACCGAGCATTAGGTGTGAGTCTGGATCGAATATGATGAAAAGTGACTAGTATGTGTCCGATAACACTGAAATTGATAGAAACACATGAAAATGCATATTCTCTGTGTGTCTTCACTCTGCTAGTAGAACCGAGCATTAGGTGTGAGTCTGGGTCGAATATGATGAAAAGTGACTAGTTTCTGTCCGATAACACTGAAATTGATAGAAACACATGGAAATGCATATTCTCTGTGTGTCTTCACTCTGCTAGCAGAACCAAGCATTAGGTGTGAGTCTTGATCGAATATGATGAAAAGTGACTAGTTTGGGACCACTAACACTGAAATTGACAAAAACACATGAAAATGCATATTCTGTGTGTGCCTTCACTCTGCTAGCAGAACCGAGCATTAGGTGTGAGTCTGGGTAGAATATGATGAAAAGTGACTAGTTTCTGTCCGATAACAATAAAATTGATAGAAACACTTAAAAATGCATATTCTCTGTGTGTCTTCACTCTGCTAGCAGAACCAAGCATTAGGTGTGAGTCTTGATCGAATATGATGAAAAGTGACTAGTTTGGGCCCACTAACACTAAAATTGATAGAAGCACATGAAAATGTATATACTGTGTGTGCCTTCACTCTGCTAGCAGAACCAAGCATTAGGTGTGAGTCTGGATCGAATATGATGTAAAGTGACTAGTTTGTGTCCGATAACACTGAAATTGATAGAAACACATGAAAATGCATATTCTCTGTGTGTCTTCACTCTGCTAGCAGAACCAAGCATTAGGTTGGAGTCTTGATCGAATATGATGAAAAGTGACTAGTTTGGGCCCACTAACACTGAAATTGACAGAAACACATGAAAATGCATGTACGGTGTGTGCCGTGACTCTGCCAGTACAGCAGAGCGTTTTGGGTGAGTCTGGATCGATTCTGATGAAAAGTGACTAGTTTGGGCCCAATAACACTGCAATTGACAGAAACACATGAAAATGCATATTCTGAAATTGATAGAAACACATGAAAATGCATATTATCTGTGTGTCTTCACTCTGCTAGCAGAACCAAGCATTAGGTGTGACTCTTGATCGAATATGATGAAAAGTGACTAGTTTGGGCCCAATAACACTGAAATTGACAGCAACACATGAAAATGCATATTCTCTTTGTGTCTTCACTCTGCTAGCAGAACCAAGCATTAGGTGTGAGTCTTGATCGAATATGATGAAAAGTGACTAGTTTGGGCCCACTAACACTGAAATTTACAAAAACACATGAAAATGCATATTCTGTGTGTGCCTTCACTCCGCTAGCAGAACCGAGCATTAGGTGTGAGTCTGGATCGAATATGATGAAAAGTGACTAGTTTGTGTCCCATAACACTGAAATTGATAGAAACACATGAAAACGCATATTCTCTGTGTGTCTTCACTCTGCTAGTAGAACCGAGCATTAGGTGTGAGTCTTGATAGAATATGATGAAAAGTGACTAGTTTGGGCCCACTAACACTGAAATTGATAGAAACACATGAAAATGCATATTCTCTGTGTGTCTTCGCTCTGCTAGCAGAACCAAGCATTAGGTGTGAGTCTTGATCGAATATGATGAAAAGTGACTAGTTTGGGCCCAATAACACTGAAATTGACAGCAACTCATGAAAATGCATATTCTCTGTGTGTCTTCACTCTGCTAGCAGAACCAAGCATTAGGTGTGAGTATGGATCGAATATGATGAAAAGTGACTAGTTTGTGTCCGATAAGACTGAAATTGATAGAAACACATGAAAATGCATATTCTGTGTGTGCCTTCACTCTGCTAGCAGAACCGAGCATTAGGTGTGAGTCTGGGTCGAATATGATGAAAAGTGACTAGTTTCTGTCCGATAACAATGAAATTGATAGAAACACTTAAAAATGCATATTCTCTGTGTGCCTTCACTCTGTTAGCAGAACCAAGCATTAGGTGTGAGTCTGGATCGAATATGATGAAAAGTGACTAGTTTGTGTCCGATAACACTGAAATTGATAGAAACACATGAAAATGCATATTCTCTGTGTGTTTTCACTCTGCTAGCAGAACCAAGCATTAGGTGGGAGTCTTGATCGAATATGATGAAAAGTGACTAGTTTGGGCCCACTAACACTGAAATTGACAGAAACACATGAAAATGCATGTACGGTGTGTGCCATGACTCTGCCAGTGCAGCAGAGCGTTTTGGGGGAGTCTGGATCGATTCTCATGAAAAGTGACTAGTTTTGGCCCAATAACACTGCAATTGACAGAAACACATGAAAATGCATATTCTGTGTGTGCCTTCACTCTGCTAGCAGAACTGAGCATTAGGTGTGAGTCTTGATCGAATATGATGAAAAGTGACTAGTTTGTGTGCGATTACACTGAAAGTGATAGAAACACATGAAAATGCATATTATCTGTGTGTCTTCACTCTGCTAGCAGAACCAAGAATTAGGTGTGAGTCTTGATCGAATATGATGAAAAGTGACTAGTTTGGGCCCACTAACACTGAAATTGACAAAAACACATGAAAATGCATATTCTGTGTGTGCCTTCACTCTGCTAGCAGAACCGAGCATTAGGTGTGAGTCTGGATCGAATATGATGAAAAGTGACTAGTTTGTGTCCGATAACACTGAAATTGATAGAAACACATGAAAATGCATATTCTCTGTGTGTCTTCACTCTGCTAATAGAACCGAGCATTAGGTGTGAGTCTGGGTCGAATATGATGTAAAGTGACTAGTTTGTGTCCGATAACAGTGAAATTGATAGAAACACTTGAAAATGCATATTCTCTGTGTGTCTTCACTCTGCTAGCAGAACCAAGCATTAGGTGTGAGTCTTGATCGAATATGATGAAAAGTGACTAGTTTGGGCCCACTAACACTAAAATTGATAGAAGCACATGAAAATGTATATACTGTGTGTGCCTTCACTCTGCTAGCAGAACCAAGCATTAGGTGTGAGTCTGGATCGAATATGATGTAAAGTGACTAGTTTGTGTCCGATAACACTGAAATTGATAGAAACACATGAAAATGCATATTCTCTGTGTGTCTTCACTCTGCTAGCAGAACCAAGCATTAGGTTGGAGTCTTGATCGAATATGATGAAAAGTGACTAGTTTGGGCCCACTAACACTGAAATTGACAAAAACACATGAAAATGCATGTACGGTGTGTGCCGTGACTCTGCCAGTACAGCAGAGCGTTTTGGGTGAGTCTGGATCGATTCTGATGAAAAGTGACTAGTTTGGGCCCAATAACACTGCAATTGACAGAAACACATGAAAATGCATATTCTGAAATTGATAGAAACACATGAAAATGCATATTATCTGTGTGTCTTCACTCTGCTAGCAGAACCAAGCATTAGGTGTGACTCTTGATCGAATATGATGAAAAGTGACTAGTTTGGGCCCAATAACACTGAAATTGACAGCAACACATGAAAATGCATATTCTCTTTGTGTCTTCACTCTGCTAGCAGAACCAAGAATTAGGTGTGAGTCTTGATCGAATATGATGAAAAGTGACTAGTTTGGGCCCACTAACACTGAAATTTACAAAAACACATGAAAATGCATATTCTGTGTGTGCCTTCACTCCGCTAGCAGAACCGAGCATTAGGTGTGAGTCTGGATCGAATATGATGAAAAGTGACTAGTTTGTGTCCCATAACACTGAAATTGATAGAAACACATGAAAATGCATATTCTCTGTGTGTCTTCACTCTGCTAGTAGAACCGAGCATTAGGTGTGAGTCTTGATCGAATATGATGAAAAGTGACTAGTTTGGGCCCACTAACACTGAAATTGATAGAAACACATGAAAATGCATATTCTCTGTGTGTCTTCGCTCTGCTAGCAGAACCAAGCATTAGGTGTGAGTCTTGATCGAATATGATGAAAAGTGACTAGTTTGGGCCCAATAACACTGAAATTGACAGCAACTCATGAAAATGCATATTCTCTGTGTGTCTTCACTCTGCTAGCAGAACCAAGCATTAGGTGTGAGTATGGATCGAATATGATGAAAAGTGACTAGTTTGTGTCCGATAAGACTGAAATTGATAGAAACACATGAAAATGCATATTCTGTGTGTGCCTTCACTCTGCTAGCAGAACCGAGCATTAGGTGTGAGTCTGGGTCGAATATGATGAAAAGTGACTAGTTTCTGTCCGATAACAATGAAATTGATAGAAACACTTAAAAATGCATATTCTCTGTGTGCCTTCACTCTGTTAGCAGAACCAAGCATTAGGTGTGAGTCTGGATCGAATATGATGAAAAGTGACTAGTTTGTGTCCGATAACACTGAAATTGATAGAAACACATGAAAATGCATATTCTCTGTGTGTTTTCACTCTGCTAGCAGAACCAAGCATTAGGTGGGAGTCTTGATCGAATATGATGAAAAGTGACTAGTTTGGGCCCACTAACACTGAAATTGACAGAAACACATGAAAATGCATGTACGGTGTTTGCCATGACTCTGCCAGTGCAGCAGAGCGTTTTGGGGGAGTCTGGATCGATTCTCATGAAAAGTGACTAGTTTTGGCCCAATAACACTGCAATTGACAGAAACACATGAAAATGCATATTCTGTGTGTGCCTTCACTCTGCTAGCAGAACTGAGCATTAGGTGTGAGTCTTGATCGAATATGATGAAAAGTGACTAGTTTGTGTGCGATTACACTGAAAGTGATAGAAACACATGAAAATGCATATTATCTGTGTGTCTTCACTCTGCTAGCAGAACCAAGAATTAGGTGTGAGTCTTGATCGAATATGATGAAAAGTGACTAGTTTGGGCCCACTAACACTGAAATTTACAAAAACACATGAAAATGCATATTCTGTGTGTGCCTTCACTCCGCTAGCAGAACCGAGCATTAGGTGTGAGTCTGGATCGAATATGATGAAAAGTGACTAGTTTGTGTCCGATAAGACTGAAATTGATAGAAACACATGAAAATGCATATTCTGTGTGTGCCTTCACTCTGCTAGCAGAACCGAGCATTAGGTGTGAGTCTGAGTCGAATATGATGAAAAGTGACTAGTTTCTGTCCGATAACAATGAAATTGATAGAAACACTTAAAAATGCATATTCTCTGTGTGCCTTCACTCTGTTAGCAGAACCAAGCATTAGGTGTGAGTCTGGATCGAATATGATGAAAAGTGACTAGTTTGTGTCCGATAACACTGAAATTGATAGAAACACATGAAAATGCATATTCTCTGTGTGTTTTCACTCTGCTAGCAGAACCAAGCATTAGGTGGGAGTCTTGATCGAATATGATGAAAAGTGACTAGTTTGGGCCCACTAACACTGAAATTGACAGAAACACATGAAAATGCATGTACGGTGTGTGCCATGACTCTGCCAGTGCAGCAGAGCGTTTTGGGGGAGTCTGGATCGATTCTCATGAAAAGTGACTAGTTTTGGCCCAATAACACTGCAATTGACAGAAACACATGAAAATGCATATTCTGTGTGTGCCTTCACTCTGCTAGCAGAACTGAGCATTAGGTGTGAGTCTTGATCGAATATGATGAAAAGTGACTAGTTTGTGTGCGATTACACTGAAAGTGATAGAAACACATGAAAATGCATATTATCTGTGTGTCTTCACTCTGCTAGCAGAACCAAGAATTAGGTGTGAGTCTTGATCGAATATGATGAAAAGTGACTAGTTTGGGCCCACTAACACTGAAATTGACAAAAACACATGAAAATGCATATTCTGTGTGTGCCTTCACTCTGCTAGCAGAACCGAGCATTAGGTGTGAGTCTGGATCGAATATGATGAAAAGTGACTAGTTTGTGTCCGATAACACTGAAATTGATAGAAACACATGAAAATGCATATTCTCTGTGTGTCTTCACTCTGCTAGTAGAACCGAGCATTAGGTGTGAGTCTGGGTCGAATATGATGTAAAGTGACTAGTTTGTGTCCGATAACAGTGAAATTGATAGAAACACTTGAAAATGCATATTCTCTGTGTGTCTTCACTCTGCTAGCAGAACCAAGCATTAGGTGTGACTCTTGATCGAATATGATGAAAAGTGACTAGTTTGGGCCCAATCACACTGAAATTGACAGCAACACATGAAAATGCATATTCTCTTTGTGTCTTCACTCTGCTAGCAGAACCAAGCATTAGGTGTGAGTCTTGATCGAATATGATGAAAAGTGAGTAGTTTGGGCCCACTAACACTGAAATTTATAAAAACACATGAAAATGCATATTCTGTGTGTGCCTTCACTCTGCTAGCAGAACCAAGCATTAGGTGTGAGTCTGGATCGAATATGATGAAAAGTGACTAGTTTGTGTCCGATAACACTGAAATTGATAGAAACACATGAAAATGCATATTCTCTGTGTGTCTTCACTCTGCTAGTAGAACCGAGCATTAGGTGTGAGTCTGGGTCGATTCTGATGAAAAGTGACTAGTTTCTGTCCGATAACACTGAAATTGATAGAAACACTTGAAAAGGCCTATTCTCTGTGTGTCTTCACTCTGCTAGCAGAACCAAGCATTAGGTGTGAGTCTTGATCGAATATGATGAAAAGTGACTAGTTTGGGCCCACTAACACTGAAATTGATAGAAACACATGAAAATGCATATTATCTGTGTGTCTTCACTCTGCTAGTAGAACCGAGCATTAGATGTGAGTCTTGATCGAATATGATGAAAAGTGACTAGTTTGGGCCCAATAACACTGAAATTGACAGCAACTCATGAAAATGCATATTCTCTTTGTGTCTTCACTCTGCTAGCAGAACCAAGCATTAGGTGTGAGTCTTGATCGAATATGATGAAAAGTGAGTAGTTTGGGCCCACTAACACTGAAATTTACAAAAACACATGAAAATGCATATTCTGTGTGTGCCTTCACTCTGCTAGCAGAACCGAGCATTAGGTGTGAGTCTGGATCGAATATGATGAAAAGTGACTAGTATGTGTCCGATAACACTGAAATTGATAGAAACACATGAAAATGCATATTCTCTGTGTGTCTTCACTCTGCTAGTAGAACCGAGCATTAGGTGTGAGTCTGGGTCGAATATGATGAAAAGTGACTAGTTTCTGTCCGATAACACTGAAATTGATAGAAACACATGGAAATGCATATTCTCTGTGTGTCTTCACTCTGCTAGCAGAACCAAGCATTAGGTGTGAGTCTTGATCGAATATGATGAAAAGTGACTAGTTTGGGCCCACTTACACTGAAATTGACAAAAACACATGAAAATGCATATTCTGTGTGTGCCTTCACTCTGCTAGCAGAACCGAGCATTAGGTGTGAGTCTGGGTCGAATATGATGAAAAGTGACAAGTTTTTGTCCGATAACAATGAAATTGATAGAAACACTTAAAAATGCATATTCTCTGTGTGTCTTCACTCTGCTAGCAGAACCAAGCATTAGGTGTGAGTCTTGATCGAATATGATGAAAAGTGACTAGTTTGGGCCCACTAACACTAAAATTGATAGAAGCACATGAAAATGTATATACTGTGTGTGCCTTCACTCTGCTTGCAGAACCAAGCATTGGGTGTGAGTCTGGATCGAATATGATGAAAAGTGACTAGTTTGTGTCCGATAACACTGAAATTGATAGAAACACATGAAAATGCATATTCTCTGTGTGTCTTCACTCTGCTAGCAGAACCAAGCATTAGGTGGGAGTCTTGATCGAATATGATGAAAAGTGACTAGTTTGGGCCCACTAACACTGAAATCTACAGAAACACATGAAAATGCATGTACGGTGTGTGCCGTGACTCTGCCAGTACAGCAGAGCGTTTTGGGTGAGTCTGGATCGAATATGATGAAAAGTGACTAGTTTGGGCCCAATAACACTGAAATTGACAGAAACACATGAAAATGCATATTCTCTGTGTGTCTTCACTCTGCTAGCAGAACCAAGCATTAGGTGGGAGTCTTGATCGAATATGATGAAAAGTGACTAGTTTGGGCCCACTAACACTGAAATCTACAGAAACACATGAAAATGCATGTACGGTGTGTGCCGTGACTCTGCCAGTACAGCAGAGCGTTTTGGGTGAGTCTGGATCGATTCTGATTAAAAGTGACTAGTTTGGGCCCAATAACACTGAAATTGACAGAAACACATGAAAATGCATATTCTGTGTGTGCCTTCACTCTGCTAGCAGAACTGAGCATTAGGTGTGAGTCTGGATCGAATATGATGAAAAGTGACTAGTTTGTGTCCGATTACACTGAAATTGATAAAAACACATGAAAATGCGTATTATCTGTGTGTCTTCACTCTGCTAGCAGAACCAAGCATTAGGTGTGAGTCTTGATCGAATATGATGAAAAGTGACTAGTTTGTGTCCGATAACACTGAAATTAATAGAAACACATGAAAAATGCATATTCTCTGTGTGTCTTCACTCTGCTAGCAGAACCAAGCATTAGGTTGGAGTCTTGATCGAATATGATGAAAAGTGACTAGTTTGGGCCCACTAACACTGAAATTGACAGAAACACATGAAAATGCATGTACGGTGTGTGCCGTGACTCTGCCAGTACAGCAGAGCGTTTTGGGTGAGTCTGGATCGAATATGATGAAAAGTGACTAGTTTGGGCCCAATAACACTGCAATTGACAGAAACACATGAAAATGCATATTCTGTGTGTGCCTTCACTCTGCTAGCAGAACTGAGCATTAGGTGTCAGTATGGATCGAATATGATGAAAAGTGACTAGTTTGTGTCCGATTACACTGAAATTGATAGAAACACATGAAAATGCATATTATCTGTGTGTCTTCACTCTGCTAGCAGAACCAAGAATTAGGTGTGAGTCTTGATCGAATATGATGAAAAGTGACTAGTTTGGGCCCACTAACACTGAAATTGACAAAAACACATGAAAATGCATATTCTGTGTGTGCCTTCACTCTGCTAGCAGAACCGAGCATTAGGTGTGAGTCTGGATCGAATATGATGAAAAGTGACTAGTTTGTGTCCGATAACACTGAAATTGATAGAAACACATGAAAATGCATATTCTCTGTGTGTCTTCACTCTGCTAGTAGAACCGAGCATGAGGTGTGAGTCTGAGTCGAATATGATGTAAAGTGACAAGTTTGTGTCCGATAACACTGAAATTGATAGAAACACTTGAAAATGCATATTCTCTGTGTGTCTTCACTCTGCTAGCAGAACCAAGCATTAGGTGTGACTCTTGATCGAATATGATGAAAAGTGACTAGTTTGGGCCCAATCACACTGAAATTGACAGCAACACATGAAAATGCATATTCTCTTTGTGTCTTCACTCTGCTAGCAGAACCAAGCATTAGGTGTGAGTCTTGATCGAATATGATGAAAAGTGAGTAGTTTGGGCCCACTAACACTGAAATTTATAAAAACACATGAAAATGCATATTCTGTGTGTGCCTTCACTCTGCTAGCAGAACCAAGCATTAGGTGTGAGTCTGGATCGAATATGATGAAAAGTGACTAGTTTGTGTCCGATAACACTGAAATTGATAGAAACACATGAAAATGCATATTCTCTGTGTGTCTTCACTCTGCTAGTAGAACCGAGCATTAGGTTGGAGTCTTGATCGAATATGATGAAAAGTGACTAGTTTGGGCCCACTAACACTGAAATTGACAGAAACACATGAAAATGCATGTACGGTGTGTGCCGTGACTCTGCCAGTACAGCAGAGCGTTTTGGGTGAGTCTGGATCGAATATGATGAAAAGTGACTAGTTTGGGCCCAATAACACTGCAATTGACAGAAACACATGAAAATGCATATTCTGTGTGTGCCTTCACTCTGCTAGCAGAACTGAGCATTAGGTGTCAGTATGGATCGAATATGATGAAAAGTGACTAGTTTGTGTCCGATTACACTGAAATTGATAGAAACACATGAAAATGCATATTATCTGTGTGTCTTCACTCTGCTAGCAGAACCAAGAATTAGGTGTGAGTCTTGATCGAATATGATGAAAAGTGACTAGTTTGGGCCCACTAACACTGAAATTGACAAAAACACATGAAAATGCATATTCTGTGTGTGCCTTCACTCTGCTAGCAGAACCGAGCATTAGGTGTGAGTCTGGATCGAATATGATGAAAAGTGACTAGTTTGTGTCCGATAACACTGAAATTGATAGAAACACATGAAAATGCATATTCTCTGTGTGTCTTCACTCTGCTAGTAGAACCGAGCATGAGGTGTGAGTCTGAGTCGAATATGATGTAAAGTGACTAGTTTGTGTCCGATAACACTGAAATTGATAGAAACACTTGAAAATGCATATTCTCTGTGTGTCTTCACTCTGCTAGCAGAACCAAGCATTAGGTGTGACTCTTGATCGAATATGATGAAAAGTGACTAGTTTGGGCCCAATAACACTGAAATTGACAGCAACTCATGAAAATGCATATTCTCTTTGTGTCTTCACTCTGCTAGCAGAACCAAGCATTAGGTGTGAGTCTTGATCGAATATGATGAAAAGTGAGTAGTTTGGGCCCACTAACACTGAAATTTACAAAAACACATGAAAATGCATATTCTGTGTGTGCCTTCACTCTGCTAGCAGAACCGAGCATTAGGTGTGAGTCTGGATCGAATATGATAAAAAGTGACTAGTATGTGTCCGATAACACTGAAATTGATAGAAACACATGAAAATGCATATTCTCTGTGTGTCTTCACTCTGCTAGTAGAACCGAGCATTAGGTGTGAGTCTGGGTCGAATATGATGAAAAGTGACTAGTTTCTGTCCGATAACACTGAAATTGATAGAAACACATGGAAATGCATATTCTCTGTGTGTCTTCACTCTGCTAGCAGAACCAAGCATTAGGTGTGAGTCTTGATCGAATATGATGAAAAGTGACTAGTTTGGGCCCACTTACACTGAAATTGACAAAAACACATGAAAATGCATATTCTGTGTGTGCCTTCACTCTGCTAGCAGAACCGAGCATTAGGTGTGAGTCTGGGTCGAATATGATGAAAAGTGACTAGTTTGGGCCCAATAACACTGAAATTGACAGAAACACATGAAAATGCATATTCTCTGTGTGTCTTCGCTCTGCTAGTAGAACCGAGCATTAGGTGTGAGTCTGGGTCGATTATGATGAAAAGTGACTAGTTTCTGTCCGATAACACTGAAATTGATAGAAACACTTGAAAAGGCATATTCTCTGTGTGTCTTCACTCTGCTAGCAGAACCAAGCATTAGGTGTGAGTCTTGATCGAATATGATGAAAAGTGACTAGTTTGGGCCCACTAACACTGAAATTGACAAAAACACATGAAAATGCATATTCTGTGTGTGCCTTCACTCTGCTAGCAGAACCGAACATTAGGTGTGAGTCTGGGTCGAATATGATGATAAGTGACTAGTTTCTGTCCGATAACAATGAAATTGATAGAAACACTTAAAAATGCATATTCTCTGTGTGTCTTCACTCTGCTAGCAGAACCAAGCATTAGGTGTGAGTCTTGATCGAATATGATGAAAAGTGACTAGTTTGGGCCCACTAACACTAAAATTGATAGAAGCACATGAAAATGTATATACTGTGTGTGCCTTCACTCTGCTAGCAGAACCAAGCATTAGGTGTGAGTCTGGATCGAATATGATGAAAAGTGACTAGTTTGGGCCCACTAACACTGAAATCTACAGAAACACATGAAAATGCATGTACGGTGTGTGCCGTGACTCTGCCCGTACAGCAGAGCGTTTTGGGTGAGTCTGGATCGATTCTGATGAAAAGTGACTAGTTTGGGCCCAATAACACTGAAATTGACAGAAACACATGAAAATGCATATTCTGTGTGTGCCTTCACTCTGCTAGCAGAACTGAGCATTACGTGTGAGTCTGGATCGAATATGATGAAAAGTGACTAGTTTGGGCCCAATAACACTGAAATTGACAGCAACACATGAAAATGCATATTCTCTGTGTGTCTTCACTCTGCTAGCAGTACCAAGCATTAGGTGTGAGTCTGGATCGAATATGATGAAAAGTGACTAGTTTGGGCCCACTAACACTAAAATTGATAGAAGCACATGAAAATGTATATACTGTGTGTGCCTTCACTCTGCTAGCAGAACCAAGCATTAGGTGTGAGTCTGGATCGAATATGATGAAAAGTGACTAGTTTGGGCCCACTAACACTGAAATCTACAGAAACACATGAAAATGCATGTACGGTGTGTGCCGTGACTCTGCCCGTACAGCAGAGCGTTTTGGGTGAGTCTGGATCGATTCTGATGAAAAGTGACTAGTTTGGGCCCAATAACACTGAAATTGACAGCAACACATGAAAATGCATATTCTCTGTGTGTCTTCACTCTGCTAGCAGTACCAAGCATTAGGTGTGAGTCTGGATCGAATATGATGAAAAGTGACTAGTTTGTGTCCGATAACACTGAAATTGACAGAAAACACATGAAAATGCATGTACGGTGTGTGCCGTGACTCTGCCAGTACAGCAGAGCGTTTTGGGTGAGTCTGGATCGAATATGATGAAAAGTGACTAGTTTGTGTCTGATTACACTGAAATTGATAGAAACACATGAAAATGCATATTCTCTGTGTGTCTTCACTCTGCTAGCAGAACCAAGCATTAGGTGTGACTCTTGATCGAATATGATGAAAAGTGACTAGTTTGGGCCCAGTTACACTGAAATTGACAAAAACACATGAAAATGCATATTCTGTGTGTGCCTTCACTCTGCTAGCAGATCCGAGCATTAGGTGTGAGTCTGGATCGAATATGATGAAAAGTGACTAGTTTTTGTCCGATAACACTGAAATTGATAGAAACACATGAAAATGCATATTCTCTGTGTGTCTTCACTCTGCTAGTAGAACCGAGCATTAGGTGTGAGTCTTGATCGAATATGATAAAAAGTGAGTAGTTTGGGCCCACTAACACTGAAATTTACAAAAACACATGAAAATGCATATTCTGTGTGTGCCTTCACTCTGCTAGCAGAACCAAGCATTAGGTGTGAGTCTGGATCGAATAAGATGAAAAGTGACTAGTTTGGGCCCACTAACACTAAAATTGATAGAAGCACATGAAAATGTATATACTGTGTGTGCCTTCACTCTGCTAGCAGAACCAAGCATTAGGTGTGAGTCTGGATCGAATATGATGAAAAGTGACTAGTTTGGGCCCAATAACACTGAAATTTACAGCAACACATGAAAATGCATATTCTCTGTGTGTCTTCACTCTGCTAGCAGTACCAAGCATTAGGTGTGAGTCTGGATCGAATATGATGAAAAGTGACTAGTTTGTGTCCGATAACACTGAAATTGATAGAAACACATGAAAATGCATATTCTCTGTATGTCTTCACTCTGCTAGCAGAACCAAGCATTAGGTGGGAGTCTTGATCGAATATGATGAAAAGTGACTAGTTTGGGCCCACTAACACTGAAATTGACAGAAACACATGAAAAAGCATGTACGGTGTGTGCCGTGACTCTGCCAGTACAGCAGAGCGTTTTGGGTGAGTCTGGATCGATTCTGATGAAAAGTGACTAGTTTGGGCCCAATAACACTGAAATTGACAGAAACACATGAAAATGCATATACTGTGTGTGCCTTCACTCTGCTAGCAGAACTGAGCTTTAGGTGTGAGTCTGGATCGAATATGATGAAAAGTGACTAGTTTGTGTCCGATTACACTGAAATTGATAAAAACACATGAAAATGCGTATTATCTGTGTGTCTTCACTCTGCTAGCAGAACCAAGCTTTAGGTGTGAGTCTGGATCGAATATGATGAAAAGTGACCAGCTTGGGCCCAGTAACACTGAAATTGACAAAAACACATGAAAATGCATATTCTGTGTGTGCCTTCACTCTGCTAGCAGAACCGAGCATTAGGTGTGAGTCTGGATCGAATATGATGAAAAGTGACTAGTTTGTGTCCGATAACACTGAAATTGATAGAAACACATGAAAATGCATATTCTCTGTGTGTCTTCACTCTGCTAGCAGAACCGAGCATTAGGTGTGAGTCTGGGTCGAATATGATGATAAGTGACTAGTTTCTGTCCGATAACACTGAAATTGATAGAAACACTTAAAAATGCATATTCTCTGTGTGTCTTCACTCTGCTAGCAGAACCAAGTATTAGGTGTGAGTCTTGATCGAATATGATGAAAAGTGACTAGTTTGGGCCCACTAACACTGAAATTGACAGAAACACATGAAAATGCATGTACGGTGTGTGCCGTGACTCTGCCAGTAGAGCAGAGCGTTTTGGGTGAGTCTGGATCAATTCTGATGAAAAGTGACTCGTTTGAGCCCAATAACACTGAAATTGACAGAAACACATGAAAATGCATATTCTGTGTGTGCCTTCACTCTGCTAGCAGAACCAAGCATTAGGTGTGAGTCTTGATCGAATATGATGAAAAGTGACTAGTTTGTGTCCGATTACACTGAAATTGATAGAAACACATGAAAATGCATATTCTCTGTGTGTCTTCACTCTGCTAGCAGAAGCAAGCATTAGGTGTGAGTCTGGATCGAATATGATGAAAAGTGACTAGTTTGTGTCCGATAACACTGAAATTGACAGAAACACATGAAAATGCATGTACGGTGTGTGCCGTGACTCTGCCAATGCAGCAGAGCGTTTTGGGTGAGTCTGCATCGATTCTGATGACAAGTGCCTGGTTTGTGTCCGATACCACTGAAATTCATAGAAACACATGAAAATGCATGTACGGTGTGTGCCGTGACTCTGCCAGTGCAGCCGAGCCTTATGGGTGAGTCTGCATCGATTCTGATGAAAAGCGACTAGCTTGGGCCCAATAACACTGAAATTGACAGAAACACATGAAAATGCATGTACGGTGTGTTCCGCGACTCTGCCAGTGCAGCCGAGCCTTTTGGGTGAGTTTGCATCGAATATGATGAAAAGCGACTAGTTTTGGCCCAATAACACTGAAATTGAAAGCAACACATGAAAATGCATGAGCCTGCACTGGCAGAGTCACGGCACACACAGCATATGTTTTTTTATATGTTTTTATCATTTTCATTGTTATTCCACTCAAATTAGTCACTTTTCATCATATCCAGACATCGATCCAGACTCACACCGAATGCGTGAGTCGTGACCGAATGCTGCTGTCCACCGCAACCTGTAGGCCTATCCACACGCCACTATCTCGGTTAAGAAAAGTTGTTTTATAGCCTGTGATTGAGTGAAGTTTCTCATTTAATTATATATTGCCATGAATATGTGGCTGAGTATATTTAATATAAAATCATCTTTCTTTAAAAAGTCATCAATTAATCAATCAATTAATATTGAGTCATGGCATCCTTTAAAGCACTCCAGTATTGTGCATGCGTGTAAACAGGATGAAGACGGGGTTATGAAACTGAACTTTACGTTTCACATCCCTCATTTAAGCCCTACACTTTCACTTCCGTAATATTCATCAAACTGGACTTAAGATTGTGCATTTTATTCAACCTCCATTCTTATATAATGTAATTATTTTTCAATTTTATTTATTAATTATTAATGTTTAATTTATTCTCTTGTCACTTTCATATATTTCATACACTTGGTTTCTTTGTCCATAGCACAGTCCATATTTCCTTTGTACAGTCAATATTTCATTTCAACTTTATAGCCAATTTCAAAGCTATGCTATTCTGTAAACAGATTTTGAATTTCAGTTTAATTTTAATACTACTTCATTTCATTATTTTTAATATTATGATAGAGATTATTATTATTATCATTATAAATGTATATGATGTTTAGTTTGTCAGTTATTACGGAGATTCTTGCAGGCTTTCTATCGTTGCTATGGTGGTTGCTACCCGTAGCCCCACCGCAGCATCATTTGAAATCTTTCACAGCTGATTGGCTCGCTGTCTGATAGATAGCCAATCAGATAGCTCTCTGTCTGACCGATAGCCATTCAAACGGTGAAATATTTCAAATGATGCTGCAGTGGGGCTACAGCGCGGGCTTGGAATTTACAGTCGGCAAAAGAGGGGAGACTTTCTTAGCTAACACCAGCTAACCTGGAAAAATTAAAGTGGATTTCATACTTGAGCACACGTCATAAACCCTTTATTTGGAGGAGAAACTGGAAATAAAGCGCCTCGGAGCCCACCAGCCACGGAATACTGTCATCACTCAAACTGCTGGTAAAATTAACCGCGGGTTCAACGTGGTGAAGTTTGCCAAGAGGAAAAACCGCCATGCTGTCCTTTTCTGAGCCGTCAGCTGGTGAGTGAAAGCATATTTTATCATCCTGCCTTAGTGGTTCTGGTCCGTGCATTAGCCATATTGTTGTGCTTGATCGACTGAGGTTGTTGTCATAAAGTTGTCACAGAATGGGCTAGTATCCTTAAAAAAATGTCTATGCACTTCGTTGTCGTGTTTAGCTCTTTGATGTTCGCTTATGGCCCTGTAGGCTTATTTGTTCTGAGCTTTGTTGTGTCGGCTTATGACGAGGCTTATGACGATAGAATATCACATTCTTAATTAAACAATATTACAGAGAGGGTGTGCTTCAGTGATGCAGTCGAGCGTCCAACTTGGGCTAATGCTTTCTAGAAATCATGGCGTTTCCCAGACTGAATAAATACCTCACATATAAACACAAAACTGCTTTGCTAGCTCAATCTTGTTGTAACTAAGACATCGTTGATTGAATCCGTTAATTTTTCCACGGACAGACTTAGCTACTACGTCCGCAAACTTCACATATATTTTTACGCTAGCTGCGCCGTGTCACCGGCACCGCTGATGGAGAATGCCGAGTGGGAGCTGAGATATGATCTCAACTGAAGGGTGGTTAAGTTTTGCTGTGTATGGGTGGGTAACGATATAAAGAGTGGAAAAGGGTTCGGGTTTTTCAGTGTGTGTGAGGGTGTAACCCCTGGGACACACTGGATGCGTGAACCTCAGCAGTGCCTGTGCATCGCTGAACTGCTGCGTCGCGCAGGCTTGTAGCGTCCACACTGGAAGCGTGTCTGCTGCGGCGTTTCTGCCACTGGCAGCCCTATCTTTCTATCATGTTCCCTGTCTATTTCTGCTGAGAACCGCGGTCACGCGGCGAAAATAGGCGAGACCTCGAATATCTAGATGAAGCGACGCAGCAGCCACGCGCATCTCAAGCTTCATTTATACAAAACAAACTACAGACACTAGCAAAGCAACACAGTACATACAATAAAGCCAGCAGAAACGTCAGACAGGTCGGACCACCGTGATTAAATATTTATTTCTAGTATAGAATCTCATAATAATGACTTACTATCTCATAATAATGACTTACTATCTCATAATAATGACTAAGTGGCATAACGCCTGTAGATGGCGGTGTTAAGTCATTTTCAAGCTAATTCATGAACTGAAAAGCGTTAATAGGGGAAGACGAAATGAGAATGAATCATAGAATGAAATGGTCTTTAATTGATTTACAATCCTAAATTTTGATTATTTTAACAGTAGCATTTTTTTTTCTCATTACCCTTACTCGTGCAACACTGATTTTCAGTCTTGTTGCTATTCCTGCCGATTGCCTGCCATAAAATCAGTGATTTTGGATGATTTTCACTCAGAGGTGATGAAAATCCACTCATATTTTATTAATGACAGTGGAAAGGCTCTGTGGGATGAATATGGTCATGAAATTGACAAGTGACAAGTTTGAGTGGAATAACATTGAAATTGACAGAAACATATAAAAAAGCATATGCTGTGTGTGCTGTGACTCTGCTAGCAGAATGACGCATTCGGTGTGAGTCTGGATCAAATATGATGAAAAGTGACTAGTTTGTGTCCGATAACACTGAAATTGATAGAAACACATGAAAATGAATATTCTCTCTGTGTCTTCACTCTGCTAGCAGAAGCAAGCATTAGGTGTGAGTCTGGATCGAATATGATGAAAAGTGACTAGTTTCTGTCAGATAACACTGAAATTGATAGAAACACATGAAAATGAATATTCTCTCTGTGTCTTCACTCTGCTAGCAGAACCAAGCATTAGGTGTGAGTCTGGATCGAATATGATGAAAAGTGACTAGTTTCTGTCCGATAACACTGAAATTGATAGAAACACATGAAAATGCATATTCTCTGTGTGTCTTCACTCTGCTAGCAGAACCAAGCATTAGGTGTGAGTCTGGATCGAATATGATGAAAACTGACTAGTTTGTGTCCAATAACACTGAAATTGACAGAAACACATGAAAATGCATGTACGGTGTGTGCCTTGACTCTGCCAGTACAGCAGAGCGTTTTGGACGAGTCTGCATCGATTCTGATGAAAAGTGACTAGTTTGGGCCCAATAACACTGAAATTGATAGAAACACATGAAAATGCATATACTGTGTGTGCCTTCACTCTGCTAGCAGAACCAAGCATTAGGTGTGAGTCTGCATCGATTCTGATGAAAAGTGACTAGTTTGGGCCCAATAACACTGAAATTGACAGAAACACATGAAAATGCATATTCTGTGTGTGCCTTCACTCTGCTAGTAGAACCGAGCATTAGGTGTGAGTCTGGATCGAATATGATGAAAAGTGACTATTTTGTGTCGTATAACACTGAAATTGATAGAAACACATGAAAATGCATATTCTCTGTGTGTCTTCACTCTGCTAGCAGAACAAAGCATTAGGTGTGAGTCTGGATCGAATATGATGAAAAGTGACTAGTCCAAACTAGTCACTTTTCATCATCATCATGTTATTGGGCCCAAGCCCAATAACACTGAAATTGACAGAAGCACATGAAAATGCATGTACGGTGTGTGCCTTGACTCTGCCAGTACAGCAGAGCGTTTTGGACGAGTCTGCATCGATTCTGATGAAAAGTGACTAGTTTGGGCCCAATAACACTGAAATTGATAGAAACACATGAAAATGCATATACTGTGTGTCCCATGACGAAAAGTGTCTAGTTTGTGTCCGATAACACTGAAATTGATAGAAACACATGAAAATGCATATTCTCTGTGTGTCTTCACTCTGCTAGCAGAACCAAGAATTAGGTGTGAGTCTGGATCGAATATGATGAAAAGTGACTATTTTGTGTCGTATAACACTGAAATTGATAGAAACACATGAAAATGCATATTCTCTGTGTGTCTTCACTCTGCTAGCAGAACCAAGCATTAGGTGTGAGTCTGGATCGAATATGATGAAAACTGACTAGTTTGTGTCCAATAACACTGAAATTGACAGAAACACATGAAAATGCATGTACGGTGTGTGCCTTGACTCTGCCAGTACAGCAGAGCGTTTTGGACGAGTCTGCATCGATTCTGATGAAAAGTGACTAGTTTGGGCCCAATAACACTGAAATTGATAGAAACACATGAAAATGCATATACTGTGTGTGCCTTCACTCTGCTAGCAGAACCAAGCATTAGGTGTGAGTCTGCATCGATTCTGATGAAAAGTGACTAGTTTGGGCCCAATAACACTGAAATTGACAGAAACACATGAAAATGCATATTCTGTGTGTGCCTTCACTCTGCTAGTAAAACCGAGCATTAGGTGTGAGTCTGGATCGAATATGATGAAAAGTGACTATTTTGTGTCGTATAACACTGAAATTGATAGAAACACATGAAAATGCATATTCTCTGTGTGTCTTCACTCTGCTAGCAGAACCAAGCATTAGGTGTGAGTCTGGATCGAATATGATGAAAAGTGACTAGTCCAAACTAGTCACTTTTCATCATCATCATGTTATTGGGCCCAAGCCCAATAACACTGAAATTGACAGAAGCACATGAAAATGCATGTACGGTGTGTGCCTTGACTCTGCCAGTACAGCAGAGCGTTTTGGACGAGTCTGCATCGATTCTGATGAAAAGTGACTAGTTTGGGCCCAATAACACTGAAATTGATAGAAACACATGAAAATGCATATACTGTGTGTCCCATGACGAAAAGTGTCTAGTTTGTGTCCGATAACACTGAAATTGATAGAAACACATGAAAATGCATATTCTCTGTGTGTCTTCACTCTGCTAGCAGAACCAAGAATTAGGTGTGAGTCTGGATCGAATATGATGAAAAGTGACTATTTTGTGTCGTATAACACTGAAATTGATAGAAACACATGAAAATGCATATTCTCTGTGTGTCTTCACTCTGCTAGCAGAACCAAGCATTAGGTGTGAGTCTGGATCGAATATGATGAAAAGTGACTAGTCCAAACTAGTCACTTTTCATCATCATCATGTTATTGGGCCCAAGCCCAATAACACTGAAATTGACAGAAGCACATGAAAATGCATGTACGGTGTGTGCCTTGACTCTGCCAGTACAGCAGAGCGTTTTGGACGAGTCTGCATCGATTCTGATGAAAAGTGACTAGTTTGGGCCCAATAACACTGAAATTGATAGAAACACATGAAAATGCATATACTGTGTGTCCCATGACGAAAAGTGTCTAGTTTGTGTCCGATAACACTGAAATTGATAGAAACACATGAAAATGCATATTCTCTGTGTGTCTTCACTCTGCTAGCAGAACCAAGAATTAGGTGTGAGTCTGGATCGAATATGATGAAAAGTGACTAGTTTGTGTCTGATAACACTGAAATTGATAGAAACATATGAAAATGCATATACTGTGTGTGCTGTGACTCTGCTACTACAACAGAGCGTTTTGGACGAGTCTGCATCGATTCTGATGAAAAGTGACTAGTTTGGGCCCAGTAACACTGAAATTGACAGAAACACATGAAAATGCATGTACGGAGTGTGCCGTGACTCTGCCAGTACAGCAGAGCTTTTTGGGTGAGTGTGCATCGATTCTGATGAAAAGTGACTAGTTTGTGTTGAATAACATTGAAATCGAAAGAAACACATAAAAAATCATATGCTGTGTGTGCCGTGACTCTGCTCATGTAACGGGTGATTTTGGATGATTCTGGCTCAGATCTGATGAAAAACCACTAATTTCTGCTCCATGACATCTGAAGTGCCTTTTCAGCTGTTATTTGTTTCAAAACAAAAAACAAAAAAAAACGTTTTCTGTGTCAGAATCAAATAACGAAAAACCAATCAAACCCGGCCCGTTTTGGTTTTTACCGATTTGTTTTATCGTTATTCCTAAATCACGTGATCCTTTTTCCCTACGAAAATCCAGTAAACCAAATTCAAATGATCGTGCAATTTTGGTTTTTGCAAATTCCTTTTTCATTTCTCATTTGGGACACACAATAGCACTAAGTAATAAGATATTATCCTTGTTTTTATTTCTTTATTTTAATTTTACCAGTCCGGTGGGCGGACCGAAGAGGATACATATGAGTATTTTCCTCACTGTCGATTTTAATATCTTTCACATTTCTCTACACAAAACATGAAGGTCTCCTTGATATGGTTATGGAAATCCGTTTTATTTATTTCACCTTCAATTCTGAGAAATCAAGTATTTTGCCAGTTTTGTACGGTAGCGGAAGCAGCTACATTAGCCTATCCATGATCCTCAGTGACCGTTGCTATGGTGAAGACGCCAGCGACAGCCTTAACATATAGACAGTATGACATTATGTAGTACTGCAGATTATTATTCATGATCGGGATCAACGTACTGTACTGTACATTGAACTGTAAGGAAAATAATGTGTGTATGTATAGTATATTCAATCAGCCATAAACTGTGCAGTAAACAGAATTTGAAGCTCTGCGATTGGTTGACCGGAATACCCGCCGGCCGGACGTGTTTTCTTCACTGTGACCATGTTAAGGTTTTCTCTTAATGATATCTTTAACATTGCTCAACACAAAAACACCAGTGTGTCCTTAGTACTCAACAATACAAAAGGTTTATCTTAAGTCTATCAGTCATAATTATTTCTCCTTCGATTCGGAGAAATAAAGTTTTGTCAGGTTTTCATAGTGGAAGGCTAGGCAAGAGCATGGTGTTGTGGGAGGATGTGGCGTGTTTGACTACTGTTTTGGGCTGTCTGCCGTCAGTGGGCTTCATTCCATTTCAAATTGCCGCCGTCCACCGCAACCTGCATCCAAACGCCACTATCTCTATTAAGAATAGGTGTTTTATAGCCTGTGATTGTAAAATGTGAAGTTTCTCATTTAATTATATATTGCCATGATTTATATTTAATATAAAATCATCTTTCTTAAAAAAGTCATCGTCAATTAATATTGAGTCACGGCATCCTATAAAGCACTCCAGCATTGTGCATACGTGAGCGCGTGCGCGCACGCGTGTAAACGGGATGAAGACGGGGTTATAAAACTGAACTTTACGTTTCACATCTCTCATTTAAGCCCTACACTTTCACTGTCGTAATATTCATCAAACTGGACTTTAGATTGTGCATTTTATTCAACCTCCATTGTTACATAATGTAATTATTTATTAATTTTATTTATTAATTATTTATGTTTAATTTATTCTCTTGTCACTTTCATATATTTCATACACTTCGTTTCTTTGTCCATAGCACAGTCCATATTTCCTTTGTACATTCAATATTTCATTTCAACTTTTATAGCCCATTTCAAAGCTATGCTATTCTGTAAACAGATTTTAAATTTCAGTTTAATTTTAATACTACTTTATTTCATTATTTTTAATATTATGATAAAGATTATTATTATTATCATTATAAATGTATATGATGTTTAGTTTGTCAGTTATTACGGAGATTCTTGCAGGCTTTCTATCGTTGCTATGGTGGTTGCTATGAATGCTGCTATCATAAAACCACGTAGTTGTAACTGTTTGATGATGTTCTTTCAATGAAAAAAAAAACAGATTTTACGCGCCCCAGGGATGAAGTGAATTTGAAATCCCAGACTTTAAGCTTTTTTGTTTATAAGTGGGAAAAGGCCAGACATGACAGATCCAGATAACCCTAACCCTAACCCACAGCCCCACCTGCTGTCACCAAAAAACCACTCATTTCTGCTCCATTACATGGGAAGTACCTTTCCTCGGAAAACAGTCTTTTTTGAGGCAAAATAAGTGGGAAACAGCCAGGGTGAAACATAAACTACCATTCTGTGTGTGCTGAAACTGCTCATGAAATGTAGGGCTTAAATGAGGGATGTGAAATGTAAAGTTCAGTTTTATAACCTCGTCTTCATCCCATTTACACACACACGCGGCGTGTGAGGATCATGGGTAGGCTAAAGTAGTCGCTATCTTGATGTCCGCAGATCTGTTCGATTCTCAATCCAAAAAGGAATAACGATAAAACGAATCGGCAAAACCAAAAACGGGCCGGTTTTGATATATTTTTCGTTATTTGATTCTGACACCAAAAACGTTTTTTGTTTTTTGTTTTGAAACAAATAACAGATTTACCGTTTTTTAGTTTTTGAATTACAAATGAATGACGAATTATCCGATCCACCGCAGCCTCATTTGAAATATTTCACAGTTGATTGGCTCTCTCTCTGATAGATAGCCAATCAGATAGCTCTCTGTCTGACCGATAGCCATTCAAACTGTGAAATATTTCAAATGATGCTGCAGTGGGGCTACAGCGCGGGCTTGGAATTTACAGTCGGCAAAAGAGGGGAGACTTTCTTGGCTAACACCAGCTAACTTGGAAAAAATAAAGTGGATTTCATACTTGAGCACACGTCATAAACCCTTTATTTGGCGGAGAAACTGGAATTAAAGCGCCTCGGAGCCCACCAGCCACGGTGGTACTGTCATCACTCAAACTGCTGGTAAAATTAACCGCGGGTTCAACGTGGTGAAGTTTGCCCAGAGGAAAAAACGCCATGCTGTCCTTTTCTGAGCCGTCAGCTGGTGAGTGAAAGCATATTTTATCATCCTGCCTTGGTGGTTCTGGTCTGTGCATTGGCCATATTGTTGTGCTTGATCAATTGATATAGATGGTGATGAGTGTCAGTGTGTCCATGCTTATCTATTGAGGTTGTTGTCATAAAGTTGTCACAGAATGGGCTAGTATCCTTAAAAAACTTGTCTGTGCACTTCGTTGTGGTGTTGAGCTCTTTGATGTTCGCTTATGGCCCTGTAGGCTCATTTGTCCTGAGCTTTGTTGTGTCGGCTTATGATGTTAGAATATCACAGTCTTAATTTAACAATATTACAGAGAGGGTGTGCTTCAGTGATGCAGTCGAGCGTCCAACTTGGGCTAATGCTTTCTAGAAATCATGGCGTTTCCCAAACTGAATAAATACCTCACATATAAACACAAAACTGCTTTACTAGCTCAATCTTGTTGTAACTAAGTCATCCGTTGATTTGATCCGTTAATTTTTTCACGGACAGACTTAGCTACTACGTCCGCAAACGGCGCTGCGCCGTGTCACCGGCACCGCTGATGGAGGATGCCGGAGTGGGAGCTGAGATGTGATCTCAACTGAAGGGTGGTTCAGTTTTGCTGTGTATGGATGTGCCGGGTAACGATACAGAGTGGAGAAGGGTTCGGGTTTTTCAGTGTGTGTGAGGGTGTAACCCCTTGGACACACTGGATGCGTGAACCTCAGCAAGTGCGGGTGCGTCACTGAACAGCTGCATCTCTCACGCTTGTAGTGTCCACACTGGAAGTGTGTCTGCTGCGGCGCTTCTGCCACTGGCAGCCCTATCTTTCTATCATGTTCCCTGTCTATTTCTGCTAAGAAAATAGTAGTGAAAATAGGCGAGACCTCGAATTTCTAGATGAAGCGACGCAGCAGCCACGCGCATCTCAGGCTTCATTTATACTCCCGGGCAGATGCGCACACGTACAGCTGCGGACACCACGGAGGGGTAGTTGATGTGTTTATACTACCTTCTGGGGTCCGCTCGGAGAACGCGCACCACACCTGCGCAGTAGATCGCCGTCTACAGGAACATAACGTTGTGACCACGCGGACAGGTGCACAACAAATTGCAGAGCCCCTCTGATGACGAGATTTATGTCATGCGGACCCTCGCACACTCGTGGACGCCGCAATTATAATTTGAGTTTCACGCGGGTTGTGTGGCTACTCTAACCTGTAAACATGGGCGCCGAAATGAAAAGCAAGAGGTTCCGCGACGCACACGCGCTGCGCACGCATCCAGTATGTCCCAGGCGTAATTCCTCTCACAGTCTCGGAGTTCAATCCACTCGGTAAAGGGTCCGTTTTGTTTTCCCCACAACTCCTAATCAGTTCAGTTCAATCCAGTTTCACAAACATAAAAGAAAGACAACTCAAAACTCCACCCCAGGTTTTCACCGCTGATCCCCACAAAACAAAACAAACCACTGACACTAGCAAAGCAACACAGTACATACAATAAAGCCAGCAGAAATGTCAGATAGGTCGGACCATCGTGATTAAATATTTATTTCTAAACGTTACAGTTACGTATGAAAGCCCATTTCTGCCACTGTGATGAAAAAAAGATCCTGTAAGTCATTATAATGAGAAACTATCTCAAAATAATGAGTTAATATCTCATAATGATGACTTAGTATCTCAAATTAATGACTATTTCATAATAATGACTTAGTATCTCATAATAATTACTAAGTGGCATAACGTAGATGGCGTTGTTAAGTCATTTTCAAGCTAATTCATGAACTGAAAAACATTAATAGGGGAAGAAGAAATGAGAATGAATTATGAAATGAAATGGTCTTTAATTGATTTACAATCCTAAATTTTGATTATTTTAACAATAGCATTTTTTTTCTCATTACCCTTACTCGTGGTAAACTGTTTTTCAGTCTTGTTGCTATTCCTGCCTATTTCCTGCCATAGAATCAGTGATTTTGGATGATTTTCACTCAGAGGTGATGAAAATCCACTCATATTTTATTAATGACAGTGGAAAGGCTCTGTAGGACGAATATGGTCATACAATTACTGATTTCCTATGATTCTGGCTCAAACCTGATGAAAAATGACTAGTTTGTGTGGGATAACACTGAAATTGATAGAAACATATGAAAATGCATATACTGTGTGTGCCGTGACTCTGCCAGTGCAACAGAGCGTTTTGCATGAGTCTGCATCGATTCTGATGAAAAGTGACTAGTTTGTGTCCGATAACACTGAAATTGATAGAAACATATGAAAATGCATATACTGTGTGTGCCGTGACTCTGCTAGCAGAATCCCGCATTCGGTGTGAGTCTGCATCGATTCTGATGAAAAGTGACTAGTTTGTGTCCGATAACACTGAAATTGATAGAAACATATGAAAATGCATATGCTGTGTGTACCCTCACTCCACTAGAAGAACCAGGCATTAGGTGTGAGTCTGGATCGAATATGATGAAAGGTGACTAGTTTGTGTCATATAACACTGAAATTGATAGAAACACATGAAAATGCATATACTGCATGTACCTTCACTCTGCTAGCAGAACCAAGCATTAGGTGTGAGTCTGGATCGATTCTGATGAAAAGTGACTAGTTTGTGTTTGATAACACTGAAATTGATAGAAACACATGAAAATGCATATACTGTGTGTATCTTCACTCTGCTAGCAGAAACAAGCATTAGGTGTGAGTCTGGATCGAATATGACGAAAAGTGACTAGTTTGTGTCATATAACACTGAAATTGATAGAAACACATGAAAATGTATATACTGTGTGTGCCTTCACTTTGCTAGCAGAACCGAGCATTAGGTGTGAGTCTGCATGAATTCTGATGAAACGTGACTAGTTTGGGCCCAATAACGCTGAAATTGACAACAACACATGAAAATGCATGTTCAGTGTGTGCCGTGACTCTTCTACTACAACACAGCGTTTTGGACGAGTCAGCATCGATTCTGATGAAAAGTGACTAGTTTGTTTCATATAACACTGAAATTGATAAAAACACAAGAAAATGCATATACTGTGTGTTCCTTCACTCTACTAGCAGAACCAAGCATTAGGTGTGAGTCTGGATCGATTCTGATGAAAAGTGACTAGTTTGGGCCCAATAACGCTGAAATTGACAAAAACACATGCAAATGCATATACTGTGTGTGCCTTCACTCTGTTAGCAGAACCAAGCATTAGGTGTGAGTCTGCACCGATTCTGACGGAAAGTGACTAGTTTGTTTCATATAACACTGAAATTGATAAAAACACATGAAAATGCATATAATGTGTGTTCCTTCACTCTGCTAGCAGAACCAAGCATTAGGTGTGAGTCTGGATCGATTCTGATGAAAAGTGACTAGTTTGGGCCCAATAACGCTGAAATTGACAACAACACATGAAAATGCATGTTCGGTGTGTGCCGTGACTCTTCTACTACAACAGAGCGTTTTGGACGAGTCAGCATCAATTCTGATGAAAAGTGAATAGTTTGGGCCCAATAACACTGAAATTGATAAAAACACGTGAAAATGCTTATTCTCTGTGTGTCTTCACTCTGCTAGCAGAACCAAGCATTAGGTGTGATTCTGCACCAATTCTGATGAAAAACGACTAATTTGTGCCCAATAACACTGAAATTGACAGAAACACATGAAAATGCATATTTTGTGTGTGCCGTGACTCTTCTACTACAACAGTGCGTTTTGGACGAGTCTGCATCAATTCTGATGAAAAGTGACTAGTTTGTGTCTGATAACACAAAAATTGATAGAAACACATGAAAATGAATAGACTTTGTTTTCCTTCACTCTGCTAGCAGCACTAAGCATTAGGTGTGAGTCTGGATCGATTCTGATGAAAAGTGACTAGTTTGTTTCATATAACACTGAAATTGATAAAAACACAAGAAAATGCATATACTGTGTATGCCTTCACTTTGCTAGCAGAACCGAGCGTTAGGTGTGTGTCTGCATCAATTCTGATGAAAAGTGTCTAGTTTGGGCCCAATAACACTGAAATTGACAAAAACACATGAAAATGCATATTCTCTATGTGTCTTCACTCTGCTAGCAGAACCAAGCATTAGGTGTGATTCTGCACCAATTCTGATGAAAAACGACTAATTTGTGCCCAATAACACTGAAATTGACAGAAACACATGAAAATGCATATTTTGTGTGTGCCGTGACTCTTCTACTACAACAGTGCGTTTTGGACGAGTCTGCATCAATTCTGATGAAAAGTGACTAGTTTGTGTCTGATAACACAAAAATTGATAGAA
Source organism: Thunnus thynnus (assembly GCF_963924715.1). NCBI lineage: Eukaryota > Metazoa > Chordata > Actinopteri > Scombriformes > Scombridae > Thunnus > Thunnus thynnus. Next base: position 101,975 of record NC_089521.1, on the reverse strand, counting down.
ACACATGAAAATGAATAGACTTTGTTTTCCTTCACTCTGCTAGCAGCACTAAGCATTAGGTGTGAGTCTGGATCGATTCTGATGAAAAGTGACTAGTTTGTTTCATATAACACTGAAATTGATAAAAACACAAGAAAATGCATATACTGTGTATGCCTTCACTTTGCTAGCAGAACCGAGCGTTAGGTCTGTGTCTGCATCAATTCTGATGAAAAGTGACTAGTTTGGGCCCAATAACACTGAAATTGACAAAAACACATGAAAATGCATATTCTCTGTGTGTCTTCACTCTGCTAGCAGAACCAAGCATTAGGTGTGAGTCTGCATCGATTCTGATGGAAAGTGACTAGTTTGTTTCATATAACACTGAAATTGATAAAAAACACATGAAAATGCATATACTGTGTGTTCCTTCACTCTGCTAGCAGAACCAAGCATTAGGTGTGAGTCTGGATCGAATATGACGAAAAGTGACTAGTTTGTGTCATATAACACTGAAATTGATAGAAACACATGAATATGTATATACTGTGTATGCCTTCACTTTGCTAGCAGAACCGAGCATTAGGTGTGTGTCTGCATCAATTCTGATGAAAAGTGACTAGTTTGGGCCCAATAACACTGAAATTGACAAAAACACATGAAAATGCATGTTAGGCGTGTGCCGTGATTCTTCTACTACAACAGTGCGTTTTGGACGAGTCTGCATCAATTCTGATGAAAAGTGACTAGTTTGTGTCTGATAACACTGAAATTGATAGAAACACATGAAAATGAATATAATGTGTGTTCCTTCACTCTGCTAGCAGCACCAAGCATTAGGTGAGAGTCTGGATCGAATATGATGAAAAGTGACTAGTTTGGGCCCAATAACACTGAAATTGATAAAAACACGTGAAAATGCATATTCTCTGTGTGTCTTCACTCTGCTAGCAGAACCAAGCATTAGGTGTGATTCTGCACCAATTCTGATGAAAAACGACTAATTTGTGCCCAATAACACTGAAATTGACAGAAACACATGAAAATGCATATTTTGTGTGTGCCGTGACTCTTCTACTACAACAGTGCGTTTTGGACGAGTCTGCATCAATTCTGATGAAAAGTGACTAGTTTGTGTCTGATAACACTGAAATTGATAGAAACACATGAAAATGAATAAACTGTGTTTTCCTTCACTCTGCTAGCAGCACTAAGCATTAGGTGTGAGTCTGGATCGATTCTGATGAAAAGTGACTAGTTTGTTTCATATAACACTGAAATTGATAAAAACACAAGAAAATGCATATACTGTGTGTTCCTTCACTCTGCTAGCAGAACCAAGCATTAGGTGTGAGTCTGGATCGATTCTGATGAAAAGTGACTAGTTTGGGCCCAATAACGCTGAAATTGACAACAACACATGAAAATGCATGTTCGGTGTGTGCCGTGACTCTTCTACTACAACAGAGCGTTTTGGACGAGTCAGCATCAATTCTGATGAAAAGTGACTAGTTTGGGCCCAATAACGCTGAAATTGACAAAAACACATGCAAATGCATATACTGTGTGTGCCTTCACTCTGCTAGCAGAACCAAGCATTACGTGTGAGTCTGGATCGAATATGACGAAAAGTGACTAGTTTATGTCATGTAACACTGACATTGATAGAAACACATGAAAATGCATATTCTCTGTGTGTATTCACTCTGCTAGCAGAACCAAGCATTAGTTGTGAGTCTGCACCGATTCTGATGGAAAGTGACTAGTTTGTTTCATATAACACCGAAATTGATAAAAACACATGAAAATGCATATTCTGTGTGTTCCTTCACTCTTCTAGCAGAACCAAGCATTAGGTGTGAGTCTGGATCGATTCTGATGAAAAGTGACTAGTGTGGGCCCAATAACGCTGAAATTGATAGAAACACATGAATATGTATATACTGTGTATGCCTTCACTTTGCTAGCAGAACCGAGCGTTAGGTGTGTGTCTGCATCAATTCTGATGAAAAGTGACTAGTTTGGGCCCAATAACACTGAAATTGACAAAAACACATGAAAATGCATGTTAGGCGTGTGCCGTGATTCTTCTACTACAACAGTGCGTTTTGGACGAGTCTGCATCAATTCTGATGAAAAGTGACTAGTTTGTGTCTGATAACACTGAAATTGATAGAAACACATGAAAATGAATATAATGTGTGTTCCTTCACTCTGCTAGCAGCACCAAGCATTAGGTGAGAGTCTGGATCGAATATGATGAAAAGTGACTAGTTTGGGCCCAATAACACTGAAATTGATAAAAACACGTGAAAATGCATATTCTCTGTGTGTCTTCACTCTGCTAGCAGAACCAAGCATTAGGTGTGATTCTGCACCAATTCTGATGAAAAACGACTAATTTGTGCCCAATAACACTGAAATTGACAGAAACACATGAAAATGCATATTTTGTGTGTGCCGTGACTCTTCTACTACAACAGTGCGTTTTGGACGAGTCTGCATCAATTCTGATGAAAAGTGACTAGTTTGTGTCTGATAACACTGAAATTGATAGAAACACATGAAAATGAATAAACTGTGTTTTCCTTCACTCTGCTAGCAGCACTAAGCATTAGGTGTGAGTCTGGATCGATTCTGATGAAAAGTGACTAGTTTGTTTCATATAACACTGAAATTGATAAAAACACAAGAAAATGCATATACTGTGTGTTCCTTCACTCTGCTAGCAGAACCAAGCATTAGGTGTGAGTCTGGATCGATTCTGATGAAAAGTGACTAGTTTGGGCCCAATAACGCTGAAATTGACAACAACACATGAAAATGCATGTTCGGTGTGTGCCGTGACTCTTCTACTACAACAGAGCGTTTTGGACGAGTCAGCATCAATTCTGATGAAAAGTGACTAGTTTGGGCCCAATAACGCTGAAATTGACAAAAACACATGCAAATGCATATACTGTGTGTTCCTTCACTCTGCTAGCAGAACCAAGCATTACGTGTGAGTCTGGATCGAATATGACGAAAAGTGACTAGTTTATGTCATGTAACACTGACATTGATAGAAACACATGAAAATGCATATTCTCTGTGTGTATTCACTCTGCTAGCAGAACCAAGCATTAGTTGTGAGTCTGCACCGATTCTGATGGAAAGTGACTAGTTTGTTTCATATAACACCGAAATTGATAAAAACACATGAAAATGCATATTCTGTGTGTTCCTTCACTCTTCTAGCAGAACCAAGCATTAGGTGTGAGTCTGGATCGATTCTGATGAAAAGTGACTAGTGTGGGCCCAATAACGCTGAAATTGACAAAAACACATGAAAATGCATGTTCGGCGTGTGCCGTGTCTCTTCTACTACAACAGTGCGGTTTGGACGAGTCTGCATCAATTCTGATGAAAAGTGACTAGTTTGTGTCTGATAACAATGAAATTGATAGAAACACATGAAAATGAATATAATGTGTGTTCCTTCACTCTGCTAGCAGCACCAAGCATTAGGTGAGAGTCTGGATCGAATATGATGAAAAGTGACTAGTTTGGGCCCAATAACACTGAAATTGATAAAAACACGTGAAAATGCATATTCTCTGTGTGTCTTCACTCTGCTAGCAGAACCAAGCATTAGGTGTGATTCTGCACCAATTCTGATGAAAAACGACTAATTTGTGCCCAATAACACTGAAATTGACAGAAACACATGAAAATGCATATTTTGTGTGTGCCGTGACTCTTCTACTACAACAGTGCGTTTTGGACGAGTCTGCATCAATTCTGATGAAAAGTGACTAGTTTGTGTCTGATAACACTGAAATTGATAGAAACACATGAAAATGAATAGACTTTGTTTTCCTTCACTCTGCTAGCAGCACTAAGCATTAGGTGTGAGTCTGGATCGATTCTGATGAAAAGTGACTAGTTTGTTTCATATAACACTGAAATTGATAAAAAAAAAACACATGAAAATGCATATACTGTGTGTTCCTTCACTCTGCTAGCAGAACCAAGCATTAGGTGTGAGTCTGGATCGAATATGACGAAAAGTGACTAGTTTGTGTCATATAACACTGAAATTGATAGAAACACATGAATATGTATATACTGTGTATGCCTTCACTTTGCTAGCAGAACCGAGCGTTAGGTGTGTGTCTGCATCAATTCTGATGAAAAGTGACTAGTTTGGGCCCAATAACGCTGAAATTGACAAAAACACATGAAAATGCATGTTCGGCGTGTGCCGTGACTCTTCTACTACAACAGTGCGTTTTGGACGAGTCAGCATCAATTCTGATGAAAAGTGACTAGTTTGGGCCCAATAACACTGAAATTGACAAAAACACATGCAAATGCATATTCTCTGTGTGTCTTCACTCTGCTAGCAGAACCAAGCATTAGGTGTGAGTCTGCACCGATTCTGATGGAAAGTGACTAGTTTGTTTCATATAACACTGAAATTGATAAAAAACACATGAAAATGCATATACTGTGTGTTCCTTCACTCTGCTAGCAGAACCAAGCATTAGGTGTGAGTCTGGATCGAATATGACGAAAAGTGACTAGTTTGTGTCATATAACACTGAAATTGACAGAAACACATGAAAATGCATATTTTGTGTGTGCCGTGACTCTTCTACTACAACAGTGCGTTTTGGACAAGTCTGCATCAATTCTGATGAAAAGTGAATAGTTTGTGTCTGATAACACTGAAATTGATAGAAACACATGAAAATGAATAGACTGTGTTTTCCTTCACTCTGCTAGCAGCACTAAGCATTAGGTGTGAGTCTGGATCGATTCTGATGAAAAGTGACTAGTTTGTTTCATATAACACTGAAATTGATAAAAACACAAGAAAATGCATATACTGTGTGTTCCTTCACTCTGCTAGCAGAACCAAGCATTAGGTGTGAGTCTGGATCGATTATGATGAAAAGTGACTAGTTTGGGCCCAATAACGCTGAAATTGACAACAACACATGAAAATGCATGTTCGGTGTGTGGCGTGACTCTTCTACTACAACAGAGCGTTTTGGACGAGTCAGCATCAATTCTGATGAAAAGTGACTAGTTTGGGCCCAATAACGCTGAAATTGACAAAAACACATGCAAATGCATATACTGTGTGTGCCTTCACTCTGCTAGCAGAACCAAGCATTACGTGTGAGTCTGGATCGAATATGACGAAAAGTGACTAGTTTATGTCATGTAACACTGACATTGATAGAAACACATGAAAATGCATATTCTCTGTGTGTATTCACTCTGCTAGCAGAACCAAGCATTAGTTGTGAGTCTGCACCGATTCTGATGGAAAGTGACTAGTTTGTTTCATATAACACCGAAATTGATAAAAACAGATGAAAATGCATATAATGTGTGTTCCTTCACTCTGCTAGCAGAACCAAGCATTAGGTGTGAGTCTGGATCGATTCTGATGAAAAGTGACTAGTTTGGGCCCAATAACGCTGAAATTGACAAAAACACATGAAAATGCACATTCTCTGTGTGTCTTCACTCTGCTAGCAGAACCAAGCATTAGGTGTGAGTCTGCACCGATTCTGACGAAAAGTGACTAGTTTGTGTCATATAACACTGAAATTGATGGAAACACATGAATATGTATATACTGTGTATGCCTTCACTTTGCTAGCAGAACCGAGCGTTAGGTGTGTGTCTGCATCAACTCTGATGAAAAGTGACTAGTTTGGGCCCAATAACACTGAAATTGACAAAAACACATGAAAATGCATGTTCGGCGTGTGCCGTGACTCTTCTACTACAACAGTGCGTTTTGGACGAATCTGCATCAATTCTGATGAAAAGTGACTAGTTTGTGTCTGATAACAATGAAATTGATAGAAAAACATGAAAATGAATATAATATGTGTTCTTTCACTCTGCTAGCAGCACCAAGCATTAGGTGAGAGTCTGGATCGAATATGATGAAAAGTGACTAGTTTGGGCCCAATAACACTGAAATTGATAAAAACACGTGAAAATGCATATTCTCTGTGTGTCTTCTCTCTGCTAGCAGAACCCAGCATTAGGTGTGATTCTGCACCAATTCTGATGAAAAACGACTAATTTGTGCCCAATAACACTGAAATTGACAGAAACACATGAAAATACATATTTTGTGTGTGCCGTGACTCTTCTACTACAACATTGCGTTTTGGACGAGTCTGCATCAATTCTGATGAAAAGTGACTAGTTTCTGTCTGATAACACTGAAATTGATAGAAACACATGAAAATGAATAGACTTTGTTTTCCTTCACTCTGCTAGCAGCACTAAGCATTAGGTGAGAGTCTGGATCGAATATGATGAAAAGTGACTAGTTTGGGCCCAATAACACTGAAATTGATAAAAACACGTGAAAATGCATATTTTGTGTGTGCCGTGACTCTTTTACTACAACAGTGCGTTTTGGACGAGTCTGCATCAATTCTGATGAAAAGTGACTAGTTTGTGTCTGATAACACTGAAATTGATAGAAACACATGAAAATGAATAGACTTTGTTTTCCTTCACTCTGCTAGCAGCACTAAGCATTAGGTGTGAGTCTGCACCGATTCTGATGGAAAGTGACTAGTTTGGGCCCAATAACACTGAAATTGACAAAAACACATGAAAATGCATGTTCGGTGTGTGCCGTGACTCTTCTACTACAACAGTGCGTTTTGGACGAGTCTGCATCAATTCTGATGAAAAGTGAGTAGTTTGGGCCCAATAACACTGAAATTGACAAAAACACATGAAAATGCATATTCTCTGTGTGTCTTCACTCTGCTAGCAGAACCAAGCATTAGGTGTGAGTCTGCACCGATTCTGATGGAAAGTGACTAGTTTGTTTCATATAACACTGAAATTTATAAAAAAAAAACACATGAAAATGCATATACTGTGTGTTCCTTCACTCTACTAGCAGAACCAAGCATTAGGTGTGAGTCTGGATCGAATATGACGAAAAGTGACTAGTTTGTGTCATATAACACTGAAATTGATAGAAACACATGAATATGTATATACTGTGTATGCCTTCACTTTGCTAGCAGAACCGAGCGTTAGGTGTGTGTCTGCATCAATTCTGATGAAAAGTGACTAGTTTGGGCCCAGTAACGCTGAAATTGACAAAAACACATGCAGATGCATATACTGTGTGTGCCTTCACTCTGCTAGCAGAACCAAGCATTACGTGTGAGTCTGGATCGAATATGACGAAAAGTGACTAGTTTGTGTCATATAACACTGAAATTGATAGAAACAAAGGAAAATGTATATACTGTGTATGCCTTCACTTTGCTTGCAGAACCGAGCGTTAGGTGTGTGTCTGCATCAATTCTGATGAAAAGTGACTAGTTTGGGCCCAATAACACTGAAATTGACAAAAACACATGAAAATGCATGTTCGGCGTGTGCCCTGACTCTTCTACTACAACAGTGCGTTTTGGACGAGTCTGCATCAATTCTGATGAAAAGTGACTAGTTTGGGCCCAATAACACTGAAATTGACAAAAACACATGAAAATGCATATTCTCTGTGTGTCTTCACTCTGCTAGCAGAACCAAGCATTAGTTGTGAGTCTGCACCGATTCTGATGGAAAGTGACTAGTTTGTTTCATATAACACCGAAATTGATAAAAACACATGAAAATGCATATTCTGTGTGTTCCTTCACTCTTCTAGCAGAACCAAGCATTAGGTGTGAGTCTGGATCGATTCTGATGAAAAGTGACTAGTGTGGGCCCAATAACGCTGAAATTGACAAAAACACATGAAAATGCATGTTCGGCGTGTGCCGTGTCTCTTCTACTACATCAGTGCGGTTTGGACGAGTCTGCATCAATTCTGATGAAAAGTGACTAGTTTGTGTCTGATAACAATGAAATTGATAGAAACACATGAAAATGAATATAATGTGTGTTCCTTCACTCTGCTAGCAGCACCAAGCATTAGGTGAGAGTCTGGATCGAATATGATGAAAAGTGACTAGTTTGTGCCCAATAACACTGAAATTGACAGAAACACATGAAAATGCATATTTTGTGTGTGCCGTGACTCTTCTACTACAACAGTGCGTTTTGGACGAGTCTGCATCAATTCTGATGAAAAGTGACTAGTTTGTGTCTGATAACACTGAAATTGATAGAAACACATGAAAATGAATAGACTTTGTTTTCCTTCACTCTGCTAGCAGCACTAAGCATTAGGTGTGAGTCTGGATCGATTCTGATGAAAAGTGACTAGTTTGTTTCATATAACACTGAAATTGATAAAAAAAAAACACATGAAAATGCATATACTGTGTGTTCCTTCACTCTGCTAGCAGAACCAAGCATTAGGTGTGAGTCTGGATCGAATATGACGAAAAGTGAGTAGTTTGTGTCATATAACACTGAAATTGATAGAAACACATGAATATGTATATACTGTGTATGCCTTCACTTTGCTAGCAGAACCGAGCGTTAGGTGTGTGTCTGCATCAATTCTGATGAAAAGTGACTAGTTTGGGCCCAATAACGCTGAAATTGACAAAAACACATGAAAATGCATGTTCGGCGTGTGCCGTGACTCTTCTACTACAACAGTGCGTTTTGGACGAGTCAGCATCAATTCTGATGAAAAGTGACTAGTTTGGGCCCAATAACACTGAAATTGACAAAAACACATGCAAATGCATATTCTCTGTGTGTCTTCACTCTGCTAGCAGAACCAAGCATTAGGTGTGAGTCTGCACCGATTCTGATGGAATGTGAATAGTTTGTTTCATATAACACTGAAATTGATAAAAAACACATGAAAATGCATATACTGTGTGTTCCTTCACTCTGCTAGCAGAACCAAGCATTAGGTGTGAGTCTGGATCGAATATGACGAAAAGTGACTAGTTTGTGTCATATAACACTGAAATTGACAGAAACACATGAAAATGCATATTTTGTGTGTGCCGTGACTCTTCTACTACAACAGTGCGTTTTGGACAAGTCTGCATCAATTCTGATGAAAAGTGAATAGTTTGTGTCTGATAACACTGAAATTGATAGAAACACATGAAAATGAATAGACTGTGTTTTCCTTCACTCTGCTAGCAGCACTAAGCATTAGGTGTGAGTCTGGATCGATTCTGATGAAAAGTGACTAGTTTGTTTCATATAACACTGAAATTGATAAAAACACAAGAAAATGCATATACTGTGTGTTCCTTCACTCTGCTAGCAGAACCAAGCATTAGGTGTGAGTCTGGATCGATTATGATGAAAAGTGACTAGTTTGGGCCCAATAACGCTGAAATTGACAACAACACATGAAAATGCATGTTCGGTGTGTGGCGTGACTCTTCTACTACAACAGAGCGTTTTGGACGAGTCAGCATCAATTCTGATGAAAAGTGACTAGTTTGGGCCCAATAACGCTGAAATTGACAAAAACACATGCAAATGCATATACTGTGTGTGCCTTCACTCTGCTAGCAGAACCAAGCATTACGTGTGAGTCCGGATCGATTATGACGAAAAGTGACTAGTTTATGTCATGTAACACTGACATTGATAGAAACACATGAAAATGCATATTCTCTGTGTGTATTCACTCTGCTAGCAGAACCAAGCATTAGTTGTGAGTCTGCACCGATTCTGATGGAAAGTGACTAGTTTGTTTCATATAACACCGAAATTGATAAAAACACATGAAAATGCATATTCTGTGTGTTCCTTCACTCTTCTAGCAGAACCAAGCATTAGGTGTGAGTCTGGATCGATTCTGATGAAAAGTGACTAGTGTGGGCCCAATAACGCTGAAATTGACAAAAACACATGAAAATGCATGTTCGGCGTGTGCCGTGTCTCTTCTACTACATCAGTGCGGTTTGGACGAGTCTGCATCAATTCTGATGAAAAGTGACTAGTTTGTGTCTGATAACAATGAAATTGATAGAAACACATGAAAATGAATATAATGTGTGTTCCTTCACTCTGCTAGCAGCACCAAGCATTAGGTGAGAGTCTGGATCGAATATGATGAAAAGTGACTAGTTTGTGCCCAATAACACTGAAATTGACAGAAACACATGAAAATGCATATTTTGTGTGTGCCGTGACTCTTCTACTACAACAGTGCGTTTTGGACGAGTCTGCATCAATTCTGATGAAAAGTGACTAGTTTGTGTCTGATAACACTGAAATTGATAGAAACACATGAAAATGAATAGACTTTGTTTTCCTTCACTCTGCTAGCAGCACTAAGCATTAGGTGTGAGTCTGGATCGATTCTGATGAAAAGTGACTAGTTTGTTTCATATAACACTGAAATTGATAAAAAAAAACACATGAAAATGCATATACTGTGTGTTCCTTCACTCTGCTAGCAGAACCAAGCATTAGGTGTGAGTCTGGATCGAATATGACGAAAAGTGAGTAGTTTGTGTCATATAACACTGAATTGATAGAAACACATGAATATGTATATACTGTGTATGCCTTCACTTTGCTAGCAGAACCGAGCGTTAGGTGTGTGTCTGCATCAATTCTGATGAAAAGTGACTAGTTTGGGCCCAATAACGCTGAAATTGACAAAAACACATGAAAATGCATGTTCGGCGTGTGCCGTGACTCTTCTACTACAACAGTGCGTTTTGGACGAGTCAGCATCAATTCTGATGAAAAGTGACTAGTTTGGGCCCAATAACACTGAAATTGACAAAAACACATGCAAATGCATATTCTCTGTGTGTCTTCACTCTGCTAGCAGAACCAAGCATTAGGTGTGAGTCTGCACCGATTCTGATGGAATGTGAATAGTTTGTTTCATATAACACTGAAATTGATAAAAAACACATGAAAATGCATATACTGTGTGTTCCTTCACTCTGCTAGCAGAACCAAGCATTAGGTGTGAGTCTGGATCGAATATGACGAAAAGTGACTAGTTTGTGTCATATAACACTGAAATTGACAGAAACACATGAAAATGCATATTTTGTGTGTGCCGTGACTCTTCTACTACAACAGTGCGTTTTGGACAAGTCTGCATCAATTCTGATGAAAAGTGAATAGTTTGTGTCTGATAACACTGAAATTGATAGAAACACATGAAAATGAATAGACTGTGTTTTCCTTCACTCTGCTAGCAGCACTAAGCATTAGGTGTGAGTCTGGATCGATTCTGATGAAAAGTGACTAGTTTGTTTCATATAACACTGAAATTGATAAAAACACAAGAAAATGCATATACTGTGTGTTCCTTCACTCTGCTAGCAGAACCAAGCATTAGGTGTGAGTCTGGATCGATTATGATGAAAAGTGACTAGTTTGGGCCCAATAACGCTGAAATTGACAACAACACATGAAAATGCATGTTCGGTGTGTGGCGTGACTCTTCTACTACAACAGAGCGTTTTGGACGAGTCAGCATCAATTCTGATGAAAAGTGACTAGTTTGGGCCCAATAACGCTGAAATTGACAAAAACACATGCAAATGCATATACTGTGTGTGCCTTCACTCTGCTAGCAGAACCAAGCATTACGTGTGAGTCCGGATCGATTATGACGAAAAGTGACTAGTTTATGTCATGTAACACTGACATTGATAGAAACACATGAAAATGCATATTCTCTGTGTGTATTCACTCTGCTAGCAGAACCAAGCATTAGTTGTGAGTCTGCACCGATTCTGATGGAAAGTGACTAGTTTGTTTCATATAACACCGAAATTGATAAAAACAGATGAAAATGCATATAATGTGTGTTCCTTCACTCTGCTAGCAGAACCAAGCATTAGGTGTGAGTCTGGATCGATTCTGATGAAAAGTGACTAGTTTGGGCCCAATAACGCTGAAATTGACAAAAACACATGAAAATGCACATTCTCTGTGTGTCTTCACTCTGCTAGCAGAACCAAGCATTAGGTGTGAGTCTGCACCGATTCTGACGAAAAGTGACTAGTTTGTGTCATATAACACTGAAATTGATGGAAACACATGAATATGTATATACTGTGTATGCCTTCACTTTGCTAGCAGAACCGAGCGTTAGGTGTGTGTCTGCATCAACTCTGATGAAAAGTGACTAGTTTGGGCCCAATAACACTGAAATTGACAAAAACACATGAAAATGCATGTTCGGCGTGTGCCGTGACTCTTCTACTACAACAGTGCGTTTTGGACGAATCTGCATCAATTCTGATGAAAAGTGACTAGTTTGTGTCTGATAACAATGAAATTGATAGAAAAACATGAAAATGAATATAATATGTGTTCTTTCACTCTGCTAGCAGCACCAAGCATTAGGTGAGAGTCTTGATCGAATATGATGAAAAGTGAGTAGTTTGGGCCCAATAACACTGAAATTGATAAAAACACGTGAAAATGCATATTCTCTGTGTGTCTTCTCTCTGCTAGCAGAACCCAGCATTAGGTGTGATTCTGCACCAATTCTGATGAAAAACGACTAATTTGTGCCCAATAACACTGAAATTGACAGAAACACATGAAAATACATATTTTGTGTGTGCCGTGACTCTTCTACTACAACATTGCGTTTTGGACGAGTCTGCATCAATTCTGATGAAAAGTGACTAGTTTGTGTCTGATAACACTGAAATTGATAGAAACACATGAAAATGAATAGACTTTGTTTTCCTTCACTCTGCTAGCAGCACTAAGCATTAGGTGAGAGTCTGGATCGAATATGATGAAAAGTGACTAGTTTGGGCCCAATAACACTGAAATTGATAAAAACACGTGAAAATGCATATTTTGTGTGTGCCGTGACTCTTTTACTACAACAGTGCGTTTTGGACGAGTCTGCATCAATTCTGATGAAAAGTGACTAGTTTGTGTCTGATAACACTGAAATTGATAGAAACACATGAAAATGAATAGACTTTGTTTTCCTTCACTCTGCTAGCAGCACTAAGCATTAGGTGTGAGTCTGCACCGATTCTGATGGAAAGTGACTAGTTTGGGCCCAATAACACTGAAATTGACAAAAACACATGAAAATGCATGTTCGGTGTGTGCCGTGACTCTTCTACTACAACAGTGCGTTTTGGACGAGTCTGCATCAATTCTGATGAAAAGTGAGTAGTTTGGGCCCAATAACACTGAAATTGACAAAAACACATGAAAATGCATGTTCTCTGTGTGTCTTCACTCTGCTAGCAGAACCAAGCATTAGGTGTGAGTCTGCACCGATTCTGATGGAAAGTGACTAGTTTGTTTCACATAACACTGAAATTGATAAAAAAAAAACACATGAAAATGCATATACTGTGTGTTCCTTCACTCTGCTAGCAGAACCAAGCATTAGGTGTGAGTCTGGATCGAATATGACGAAAAGTGACTAGTTTGTGTCAAATAACACTGAAATTGACAGAAACACATGAAAATGCATATTTTGTGTGTGCCGTGACTCTTCTACTACAACAGTGCGTTTTGGACAAGTCTGCATCAATTCTGACGAAAAGTGAATAGTTTGTGTCTGATAACACTGAAATTGATAGAAACACATGAAAATGAATAGACTGTGTTTTCCTTCACTCTGCTAGCAGCACTAAGCATTAGGTGTGAGTCTGGATCGATTCTGATGAAAAGTGACTAGTTTGTTTCATATAACACTGAAATTGATAAAAACACAAGAAAATGCATATACTGTGTGTTCCTTCACTCTGCTAGCAGAACCAAGCATTAGGTGTGAGTCTGGATCGAATATGATGAAAAGTGACTAGTTTGGGCCCAATAACGCTGAAATTGACAACAACACATGAAATTGCATGTTCGGTGTGTGGCGTGACTCTTCTACTACAACAGAGCGTTTTGGACGAGTCAGCATCAATTCTGATGAAAAGTGACTAGTTTGGGCCCAATAACGCTGAAATTGACAAAAACACATGCAAATGCATATACTGTGTGTGCCTTCACTCTGCTAGCAGAACCAAGCATTACGTGTGAGTCTGGATCGAATATGACGAAAAGTGACTAGTTTATGTCATGTAACACTGACATTGATAGAAACACATGAAAATGCATATTCTCTGTGTGTATTCACTCTGCTAGCAGAACCAAGCATTAGTTGTGAGTCTGCACCGATTCTGATGGAAAGTGACTAGTTTGTTTCATATAACACCGAAATTGATAAAAACAGATGAAAATGCATATAATGTGTGTTCCTTCACTCTGCTAGCAGAACCAAGCATTAGGTGTGAGTCTGGATCGATTCTGATGAAAAGTGACTAGTTTGGGCCCAATAACGCAGAAATTGACAAAAACACATGAAAATGCACATTCTCTGTGTGTCTTCACTCTGCTAGCAGAACCAAGCATTAGGTGTGAGTCTGCACCGATTCTGACGAAAAGTGACTAGTTTGTGTCATATAACACTGAAATTGATGGAAACACATGAATATGTATATACTGTGTATGCCTTCACTTTGCTAGCAGAACCGAGCGTTAGGTGTGTGTCTGCATCAACTCTGATGAAAAGTGACTAGTTTGGGCCCAATAACACTGAAATTGACAAAAACACATGAAAATGCATGTTCGGCGTGTGCCGTGACTCTTCTACTACAACAGTGCGTTTTGGACGAATCTGCATCAATTCTGATGAAAAGTGACTAGTTTGTGTCTGATAACAATGAAATTGATAGAAAAACATGAAAATGAATATAATATGTGTTCTTTCACTCTGCTAGCAGCACCAAGCATTAGGTGAGAGTCTGGATCGAATATGATGAGAAGTGACTAGTTTGGGCCCAATAACACTGAAATTGATAAAAACACGTGAAAATGCATATTCTCTGTGTGTCTTCTCTCTGCTAGCAGAACCCAGCATTAGGTGTGATTCTGCACCAATTCTGATGAAAAACGACTAATTTGTGCCCAATAACACTGAAATTGACAGAAACACATGAAAATACATATTTTGTGTGTGCCGTGACTCTTCTACTACAACATTGCGTTTTGGACGAGTCTGCATCAATTCTGATGAAAAGTGACTAGTTTCTGTCTGATAACACTGAAATTGATAGAAACACATGAAAATGAATAGACTTTGTTTTCCTTCACTCTGCTAGCAGCACTAAGCATTAGGTGAGAGTCTGGATCGAATATGATGAAAAGTGACTAGTTTGGGCCCAATAACACTGAAATTGATAAAAACACGTGAAAATGCATATTTTGTGTGTGCCGTGACTCTTTTACTACAACAGTGCGTTTTGGACGAGTCTGCATCAATTCTGATGAAAAGTGACTAGTTTGTGTCTGATAACACTGAAATTGATAGAAACACATGAAAATGAATAGACTTTGTTTTCCTTCACTCTGCTAGCAGCACTAAGCATTAGGTGTGAGTCTGCACCGATTCTGATGGAAAGTGACTAGTTTGGGCCCAATAACACTGAAATTGACAAAAACACATGAAAATGCATGTTCGGTGTGTGCCGTGACTCTTCTACTACAACAGTGCGTTTTGGACGAGTCTGCATCAATTCTGATGAAAAGTGAGTAGTTTGGGCCCAATAACACTGAAATTGACAAAAACACATGAAAATGCATATTCTCTGTGTGTCTTCACTCTGCTAGCAGAACCAAGCATTAGGTGTGAGTCTGCACCGATTCTGATGGAAAGTGACTAGTTTGTTTCATATAACACTGAAATTGATAAAAAAAAAACACATGAAAATGCATATACTGTGTGTTCCTTCACTCTGCTAGCAGAACCAAGCATTAGGTGTGAGTCTGGATCGAATATGACGAAAAGTGACTAGTTTGTGTCATATAACACTGAAATTGATAGAAACACATGAATATGTATATACTGTGTATGCCTTCACTTTGCTAGCAGAACCGAGCGTTAGGTGTGTGTCTGCATCAATTCTGATGAAAAGTGACTAGTTTGGGCCCAGTAACGCTGAAATTGACAAAAACACATGCAGATGCATGTTCGGCGTGTGCCGTGACTCTTCTACTACAACAGTGCGTTTTGGACGAATCTGCATCAATTCTGATGAAAAGTGACTAGTTTGTGTCTGATAACAATGAAATTGATAGAAAAACATGAAAATGAATATAATATGTGTTCTTTCACTCTGCTAGCAGCACCAAGCATTAGGTGAGAGTCTGGATCGAATATGATGAAAAGTGACTAGTTTGGGCCCAATAACACTGAAATTGATAAAAACACGTGAAAATGCATATTCTCCGTGTGTCTTCTCTCTGCTAGCAGAACCCAGCATTAGGTGTGATTCTGCACCAATTCTGATGAAAAACGACTAATTTGTGCCCAATAACACTGAAATTGACAGAAACACATGAAAATACATATTTTGTGTGTGCCGTGACTCTTCTACTACAACATTGCGTTTTGGACGAGTCTGCATCAATTCTGATGAAAAGTGACTAGTTTGTGTCTGATAACACTGAAATTGATAGAAACACATGAAAATGAATAGACTTTGTTTTCCTTCACTCTGCTAGCAGCACTAAGCATTAGGTGAGAGTCTGGATCGAATATGATGAAAAGTGACTAGTTTGGGCCCAATAACACTGAAATTGATAAAAACACGTGAAAATGCATATTTTGTGTGTGCCGTGACTCTTTTACTACAACAGTGCGTTTTGGACGAGTCTGCATCAATTCTGATGAAAAGTGACTAGTTTGTGTCTGATAACACTGAAATTGATAGAAACACATGAAAATGAATAGACTTTGTTTTCCTTCACTCTGCTAGCAGCACTAAGCATTAGGTGTGAGTCTGCACCGATTCTGATGGAAAGTGACTAGTTTGGGCCCAATAACACTGAAATTGACAAAAACACATGAAAATGCATGTTCGGTGTGTGCCGTGACTCTTCTACTACAACAGTGCGTTTTGGACGAGTCTGCATCAATTCTGATGAAAAGTGAGTAGTTTGGGCCCAATAACACTGAAATTGACAAAAACACATGAAAATGCATATTCTCTGTGTGTCTTCACTCTGCTAGCAGAACCAAGCATTAGGTGTGAGTCTGCACCGATTCTGATGGAAAGTGACTAGTTTGTTTCATATAACACTGAAATTGATAAAAAAAAAACACATGAAAATGCATATACTGTGTGTTCCTTCACTCTGCTAGCAGAACCAAGCATTAGGTGTGAGTCTGGATCGAATATGACGAAAAGTGACTAGTTTGTGTCAAATAACACTGAAATTGACAGAAACACATGAAAATGCATATTTTGTGTGTGCCGTGACTCTTCTACTACAACAGTGCGTTTTGGACAAGTCTGCATCAATTCTGACGAAAAGTGAATAGTTTGTGTCTGATAACACTGAAATTGATAGAAACACATGAAAATGAATAGACTGTGTTTTCCTTCACTCTGCTAGCAGCACTAAGCATTAGGTGTGAGTCTGGATCGATTCTGATGAAAAGTGACTAGTTTGTTTCATATAACACTGAAATTGATAAAAACACAAGAAAATGCATATACTGTGTGTTCCTTCACTCTGCTAGCAGAACCAAGCATTAGGTGTGAGTCTGGATCGAATATGATGAAAAGTGACTAGTTTGGGCCCAATAACGCTGAAATTGACAACAACACATGAAAATGCATGTTCGGTGTGTGGCGTGACTCTTCTACTACAACAGAGCGTTTTGGACGAGTCAGTATCAATTCTGATGAAAAGTGACTAGTTTGGGCCCAATAACGCTGAAATTGACAAAAACACATGCAAATGCATATACTGTGTGTGCCTTCACTCTGCTAGCAGAACCAAGCATTACGTGTGAGTCTGGATCGAATATGACGAAAAGTGACTAGTTTATGTCATGTAACACTGACATTGATAGAAACACATGAAAATGCATATTCTCTGTGTGTATTCACTCTGCTAGCAGAACCAAGCATTAGTTGTGAGTCTGCACCGATTCTGATGGAAAGTGACTAGTTTGTTTCATATAACACCGAAATTGATAAAAACAGATGAAAATGCATATAATGTGTGTTCCTTCACTCTGCTAGCAGAACCAAGCATTAGGTGTGAGTCTGGATCGATTCTGATGAAAAGTGACTAGTTTGGGCCCAATAACGCTGAAATTGACAAAAACACATGAAAATGCACATTCTCTGTGTGTCTTCACTCTGCTAGCAGAACCAAGCATTAGGTGTGAGTCTGCACCGATTCTGACGAAAAGTGACTAGTTTGTGTCATATAACACTGAAATTGATGGAAACACATGAATATGTATATACTGTGTATGCCTTCACTTTGCTAGCAGAACCGAGCGTTAGGTGTGTGTCTGCATCAACTCTGATGAAAAGTGACTAGTTTGGGCCCAATAACACTGAAATTGACAAAAACACATGAAAATGCATGTTCGGCGTGTGCCGTGACTCTTCTACTACAACAGTGCGTTTTGGACGAATCTGCATCAATTCTGATGAAAAGTGACTAGTTTGTGTCTGATAACAATGAAATTGATAGAAAAACATGAAAATGAATATAATATGTGTTCTTTCACTCTGCTAGCAGCACCAAGCATTAGGTGAGAGTCTGGATCGAATATGATGAGAAGTGACTAGTTTGGGCCCAATAACACTGAAATTGATAAAAACACGTGAAAATGCATATTCTCTGTGTGTCTTCTCTCTGCTAGCAGAACCCAGCATTAGGTGTGATTCTGCACCAATTCTGATGAAAAACGACTAATTTGTGCCCAATAACACTGAAATTGACAGAAACACATGAAAATACATATTTTGTGTGTGCCGTGACTCTTCTACTACAACATTGCGTTTTGGACGAGTCTGCATCAATTCTGATGAAAAGTGACTAGTTTGTGTCTGATAACACTGAAATTGATAGAAACACATGAAAATGAATAGACTTTGTTTTCCTTCACTCTGCTAGCAGCACTAAGCATTAGGTGAGAGTCTGGATCGAATATGATGAAAAGTGACTAGTTTGGGCCCAATAACACTGAAATTGATAAAAACACGTGAAAATGCATATTTTGTGTGTGCCGTGACTCTTTTACTACAACAGTGCGTTTTGGACGAGTCTGCATCAATTCTGATGAAAAGTGACTAGTTTGTGTCTGATAACACTGAAATTGATAGAAACACATGAAAATGAATAGACTTTGTTTTCCTTCACTCTGCTAGCAGCACTAAGCATTAGGTGTGAGTCTGCACCGATTCTGATGGAAAGTGACTAGTTTGGGCCCAATAACACTGAAATTGACAAAAACACATGAAAATGCATGTTCGGTGTGTGCCGTGACTCTTCTACTACAACAGTGCGTTTTGGACGAGTCTGCATCAATTCTGATGAAAAGTGAGTAGTTTGGGCCCAATAACACTGAAATTGACAAAAACACATGAAAATGCATATTCTCTGTGTGTCTTCACTCTGCTAGCAGAACCAAGCATTAGGTGTGAGTCTGCACCGATTCTGATGGAAAGTGACTAGTTTGTTTCATATAACACTGAAATTGATAAAAAAAAAACACATGAAAATGCATATACTGTGTGTTCCTTCACTCTGCTAGCAGAACCAAGCATTAGGTGTGAGTCTGGATCGAATATGACGAAAAGTGACTAGTTTGTGTCAAATAACACTGAAATTGACAGAAACACATGAAAATGCATATTTTGTGTGTGCCGTGACTCTTCTACTACAACAGTGCGTTTTGGACAAGTCTGCATCAATTCTGACGAAAAGTGAATAGTTTGTGTCTGATAACACTGAAATTGATAGAAACACATGAAAATGAATAGACTGTGTTTTCCTTCACTCTGCTAGCAGCACTAAGCATTAGGTGTGAGTCTGGATCGATTCTGATGAAAAGTGACTAGTTTGTTTCATATAACACTGAAATTGATAAAAACACAAGAAAATGCATATACTGTGTGTTCCTTCACTCTGCTAGCAGAACCAAGCATTAGGTGTGAGTCTGGATCGAATATGATGAAAAGTGACTAGTTTGGGCCCAATAACGCTGAAATTGACAACAACACATGAAAATGCATGTTCGGTGTGTGGCGTGACTCTTCTACTACAACAGAGCGTTTTGGACGAGTCAGTATCAATTCTGATGAAAAGTGACTAGTTTGGGCCCAATAACGCTGAAATTGACAAAAACACATGCAAATGCATATACTGTGTGTGCCTTCACTCTGCTAGCAGAACCAAGCATTACGTGTGAGTCTGGATCGAATATGACGAAAAGTGACTAGTTTATGTCATGTAACACTGACATTGATAGAAACACATGAAAATGCATATTCTCTGTGTGTATTCACTCTGCTAGCAGAACCAAGCATTAGTTGTGAGTCTGCACCGATTCTGATGGAAAGTGACTAGTTTGTTTCATATAACACCGAAATTGATAAAAACAGATGAAAATGCATATAATGTGTGTTCCTTCACTCTGCTAGCAGAACCAAGCATTAGGTGTGAGTCTGGATCGATTCTGATGAAAAGTGACTAGTTTGGGCCCAATAACGCTGAAATTGACAAAAACACATGAAAATGCACATTCTCTGTGTGTCTTCACTCTGCTAGCAGAACCAAGCATTAGGTGTGAGTCTGCACCGATTCTGATGGAAAGTGACTAGTTTGTTTCATATAACACTGAAATTGATAAAAACACAAGAAAATGCATATACTGTGTGTTCCTTCACTCTGCTAGCAGAACCAAGCATTACGTGTGAGTCTGGATCGAATATGACGAAAAGTGACTAGTTTATGTCATGTAACACTGACATTGATAGAAACACATGAAAATGCATATTCTCTGTGTGTATTCACTCTGCTAGCAGAACCAAGCATTAGTTGTGAGTCTGCACCGATTCTGATGGAAAGTGACTAGTTTGTTTCATATAACACCGAAATTGATAAAAACAGATGAAAATGCATATAATGTGTGTTCCTTCACTCTGCTAGCAGAACCAAGCATTAGGTGTGAGTCTGGATCGATTCTGATGAAAAGTGACTAGTTTGGGCCCAATAACGCTGAAATTGACAAAAACACATGAAAATGCACATTCTCTGTGTGTCTTCACTCTGCTAGCAGAACCAAGCATTAGGTGTGAGTCTGCACCGATTCTGATGGAAAGTGACTAGTTTGTTTCATATAACACTGAAATTGATAAAAAAAAAACACATGAAAATGCATATACTGTGTGTTCCTTCACTCTGCTAGCAGAACCAAGCATTAGGTATGAGTCTGGATCGAATATGACGAAAAGTGACTAGTTTGTGTCATATAACACTGAAATTGATAGAAACACATGAATATGTATATACTGTGTATGCCTTCACTTTGCTAGCAGAACCGAGCGTTAGGTGTGTGTCTGCATCAATTCTGATGAAAAGTGACTAGTTTGGGCCAAGTAACGCTGAAATTGACAAAAACACATGCAGATGCATATACTGTGTGTGCCTTCACTCTGCTAGCAGAACCAAGCATTACGTGTGAGTCTGGATCGAATATGACGAAAAGTGACTAGTTTGTGTCATATAACACTGAAATTGATAGAAACAAAGGAAAATGTATATACTGTGTATGCCTTCACTTTGCTTGCAGAACCGAGCGTTAGGTGTGTGTCTGCATCAATTCTGATGAAAAGTGACTAGTTTGGGCCCAATAACACTGAAATTGACAAAAACACATGAAAATGCATGTTCGGCGTGTGCCCTGACTCTTCTACTACAACAGTGCGTTTTGGACGAGTCTGCATCAATTCTGATGAAAAGTGACTAGTTTGGGCCCAATAACACTGAAATTGATAAAAACACGTGAAAATGCATATTTTGTGTGTGCCGTGACTCTTTTACTACAACAGTGCGTTTTGGACGAGTCTGCATCAATTCTGATGAAAAGTGACTAGTTTGTGTCTGATAACACTGAAATTGATAGAAACACATGAAAATGAATAGACTTTGTTTTCCTTCACTCTGCTAGCAGCACTAAGCATTAGGTGTGAGTCTGCACCGATTCTGATGGAAAGTGACTAGTTTGGGCCCAATAACACTGAAATTGACAAAAACACATGAAAATGCATGTTCGGTGTGTGCCGTGACTCTTCTACTACAACAGTGCGTTTTGGACGAGTCTGCATCAATTCTGATGAAAAGTGAGTAGTTTGGGCCCAATAACACTGAAATTGACAAAAACACATGAAAATGCATATTCTCTGTGTGTCTTCACTCTGCTAGCAGAACCAAGCATTAGGTGTGAGTCTGCACCGATTCTGATGGAAAGTGACTAGTTTGTTTCATATAACACTGAAATTGATAAAAAAAAAACACATGAAAATGCATATACTGTGTGTTCCTTCACTCTGCTAGCAGAACCAAGCATTAGGTGTGAGTCTGGATCGAATATGACGAAAAGTGACTAGTTTGTGTCAAATAACACTGAAATTGACAGAAACACATGAAAATGCATATTTTGTGTGTGCCGTGACTCTTCTACTACAACAGTGCGTTTTGGACAAGTCTGCATCAATTCTGACGAAAAGTGAATAGTTTGTGTCTGATAACACTGAAATTGATAGAAACACATGAAAATGAATAGACTGTGTTTTCCTTCACTCTGCTAGCAGCACTAAGCATTAGGTGTGAGTCTGGATCGATTCTGATGAAAAGTGACTAGTTTGTTTCATATAACACTGAAATTGATAAAAACACAAGAAAATGCATATACTGTGTGTTCCTTCACTCTGCTAGCAGAACCAAGCATTAGGTGTGAGTCTGGATCGAATATGATGAAAAGTGACTAGTTTGGGCCCAATAACGCTGAAATTGACAACAACACATGAAAATGCATGTTCGGTGTGTGGCGTGACTCTTCTACTACAACAGAGCGTTTTGGACGAGTCAGTATCAATTCTGATGAAAAGTGACTAGTTTGGGCCCAATAACGCTGAAATTGACAAAAACACATGCAAATGCATATACTGTGTGTGCCTTCACTCTGCTAGCAGAACCAAGCATTACGTGTGAGTCTGGATCGAATATGACGAAAAGTGACTAGTTTATGTCATGTAACACTGACATTGATAGAAACACATGAAAATGCATATTCTCTGTGTGTATTCACTCTGCTAGCAGAACCAAGCATTAGTTGTGAGTCTGCACCGATTCTGATGGAAAGTGACTAGTTTGTTTCATATAACACCGAAATTGATAAAAACAGATGAAAATGCATATAATGTGTGTTCCTTCACTCTGCTAGCAGAACCAAGCATTAGGTGTGAGTCTGGATCGATTCTGATGAAAAGTGACTAGTTTGGGCCCAATAACGCTGAAATTGACAAAAACACATGAAAATGCACATTCTCTGTGTGTCTTCACTCTGCTAGCAGAACCAAGCATTAGGTGTGAGTCTGCACCGATTCTGACGAAAAGTGACTAGTTTGTGTCATATAACACTGAAATTGATGGAAACACATGAATATGTATATACTGTGTATGCCTTCACTTTGCTAGCAGAACCGAGCGTTAGGTGTGTGTCTGCATCAACTCTGATGAAAAGTGACTAGTTTGGGCCCAATAACACTGAAATTGACAAAAACACATGAAAATGCATGTTCGGCGTGTGCCGTGACTCTTCTACTACAACAGTGCGTTTTGGACGAATCTGCATCAATTCTGATGAAAAGTGACTAGTTTGTGTCTGATAACAATGAAATTGATAGAAAAACATGAAAATGAATATAATATGTGTTCTTTCACTCTGCTAGCAGCACCAAGCATTAGGTGAGAGTCTGGATCGAATATGATGAGAAGTGACTAGTTTGGGCCCAATAACACTGAAATTGATAAAAACACGTGAAAATGCATATTCTCTGTGTGTCTTCTCTCTGCTAGCAGAACCCAGCATTAGGTGTGATTCTGCACCAATTCTGATGAAAAACGACTAATTTGTGCCCAATAACACTGAAATTGACAGAAACACATGAAAATACATATTTTGTGTGTGCCGTGACTCTTCTACTACAACATTGCGTTTTGGACGAGTCTGCATCAATTCTGATGAAAAGTGACTAGTTTGTGTCTGATAACACTGAAATTGATAGAAACACATGAAAATGAATAGACTTTGTTTTCCTTCACTCTGCTAGCAGCACTAAGCATTAGGTGAGAGTCTGGATCGAATATGATGAAAAGTGACTAGTTTGGGCCCAATAACACTGAAATTGATAAAAACACGTGAAAATGCATATTTTGTGTGTGCCGTGACTCTTTTACTACAACAGTGCGTTTTGGACGAGTCTGCATCAATTCTGATGAAAAGTGACTAGTTTGTGTCTGATAACACTGAAATTGATAGAAACACATGAAAATGAATAGACTTTGTTTTCCTTCACTCTGCTAGCAGCACTAAGCATTAGGTGTGAGTCTGCACCGATTCTGATGGAAAGTGACTAGTTTGGGCCCAATAACACTGAAATTGACAAAAACACATGAAAATGCATGTTCGGTGTGTGCCGTGACTCTTCTACTACAACAGTGCGTTTTGGACGAGTCTGCATCAATTCTGATGAAAAGTGAGTAGTTTGGGCCCAATAACACTGAAATTGACAAAAACACATGAAAATGCATATTCTCTGTGTGTCTTCACTCTGCTAGCAGAACCAAGCATTAGGTGTGAGTCTGCACCGATTCTGATGGAAAGTGACTAGTTTGTTTCATATAACACTGAAATTGATAAAAAAAAAAACACATGAAAATGCATATACTGTGTGTTCCTTCACTCTGCTAGCAGAACCAAGCATTAGGTGTGAGTCTGGATCGAATATGACGAAAAGTGACTAGTTTGTGTCAAATAACACTGAAATTGACAGAAACACATGAAAATGCATATTTTGTGTGTGCCGTGACTCTTCTACTACAACAGTGCGTTTTGGACAAGTCTGCATCAATTCTGACGAAAAGTGAATAGTTTGTGTCTGATAACACTGAAATTGATAGAAACACATGAAAATGAATAGACTGTGTTTTCCTTCACTCTGCTAGCAGCACTAAGCATTAGGTGTGAGTCTGGATCGATTCTGATGAAAAGTGACTAGTTTGTTTCATATAACACTGAAATTGATAAAAACACAAGAAAATGCATATACTGTGTGTTCCTTCACTCTGCTAGCAGAACCAAGCATTAGGTGTGAGTCTGGATCGAATATGATGAAAAGTGACTAGTTTGGGCCCAATAACGCTGAAATTGACAACAACACATGAAAATGCATGTTCGGTGTGTGGCGTGACTCTTCTACTACAACAGAGCGTTTTGGACGAGTCAGTATCAATTCTGATGAAAAGTGACTAGTTTGGGCCCAATAACGCTGAAATTGACAAAAACACATGCAAATGCATATACTGTGTGTGCCTTCACTCTGCTAGCAGAACCAAGCATTACGTGTGAGTCTGGATCGAATATGACGAAAAGTGACTAGTTTATGTCATGTAACACTGACATTGATAGAAACACATGAAAATGCATATTCTCTGTGTGTATTCACTCTGCTAGCAGAACCAAGCATTAGTTGTGAGTCTGCACCGATTCTGATGGAAAGTGACTAGTTTGTTTCATATAACACCGAAATTGATAAAAACAGATGAAAATGCATATAATGTGTGTTCCTTCACTCTGCTAGCAGAACCAAGCATTAGGTGTGAGTCTGGATCGATTCTGATGAAAAGTGACTAGTTTGGGCCCAATAACGCTGAAATTGACAAAAACACATGAAAATGCACATTCTCTGTGTGTCTTCACTCTGCTAGCAGAACCAAGCATTAGGTGTGAGTCTGCACCGATTCTGATGGAAAGTGACTAGTTTGTTTCATATAACACTGAAATTGATAAAAACACAAGAAAATGCATATACTGTGTGTTCCTTCACTCTGCTAGCAGAACCAAGCATTACGTGTGAGTCTGGATCGAATATGACGAAAAGTGACTAGTTTATGTCATGTAACACTGACATTGATAGAAACACATGAAAATGCATATTCTCTGTGTGTATTCACTCTGCTAGCAGAACCAAGCATTAGTTGTGAGTCTGCACCGATTCTGATGGAAAGTGACTAGTTTGTTTCATATAACACCGAAATTGATAAAAACAGATGAAAATGCATATAATGTGTGTTCCTTCACTCTGCTAGCAGAACCAAGCATTAGGTGTGAGTCTGGATCGATTCTGATGAAAAGTGACTAGTTTGGGCCCAATAACGCTGAAATTGACAAAAACACATGAAAATGCACATTCTCTGTGTGTCTTCACTCTGCTAGCAGAACCAAGCATTAGGTGTGAGTCTGCACCGATTCTGATGGAAAGTGACTAGTTTGTTTCATATAACACTGAAATTGATAAAAAAAAAACACATGAAAATGCATATACTGTGTGTTCCTTCACTCTGCTAGCAGAACCAAGCATTAGGTGTGAGTCTGGATCGAATATGACGAAAAGTGACTAGTTTGTGTCATATAACACTGAAATTGATAGAAACACATGAATATGTATATACTGTGTATGCCTTCACTTTGCTAGCAGAACCGAGCGTTAGGTGTGTGTCTGCATCAATTCTGATGAAAAGTGACTAGTTTGGGCCAAGTAACGCTGAAATTGACAAAAACACATGCAGATGCATATACTGTGTGTGCCTTCACTCTGCTAGCAGAACCAAGCATTACGTGTGAGTCTGGATCGAATATGACGAAAAGTGACTAGTTTGTGTCATATAACACTGAAATTGATAGAAACAAAGGAAAATGTATATACTGTGTATGCCTTCACTTTGCTTGCAGAACCGAGCGTTAGGTGTGTGTCTGCATCAATTCTGATGAAAAGTGACTAGTTTGGGCCCAATAACACTGAAATTGACAAAAACACATGAAAATGCATGTTCGGCGTGTGCCCTGACTCTTCTACTACAACAGTGCGTTTTGGACGAGTCTGCATCAATTCTGATGAAAAGTGACTAGTTTGGGCCCAATAACACTGAAATTGACAAAAACACATGAAAATGCATATTCTCTGTGTGTCTTCACTCTGCTAGCAGAACCAAGCATTAGGTGTGAGTCTGCACCGATTCTGATGGAAAGTGACTAGTTTGTTTCATATAACACTGAAATTGATAAAAAAAAAAAAACACATGAAAATGCATATACTGTGTGTTCCTTCACTCTGCTAGCAGAACCAAGCATTAGGTGTGAGTCTGGATCGAATATGACGAAAAGTGACTAGTTTGTGTCATATAACACTGAAATTCATAGAAACACATGAATATGTATATACTGTGTATGCCTTCACTTTACAAGCAGAACCGAGCGTTAGGTGTGTGTCTGCATCAATTCTGATGAAAAGTGACTAGTTTGGGCCCAATAACACTGAAATTGACAAAAACACATGAAAATGCATGTTCGGTGTGTGCCGTGACTCTTCTACTACAAGAGAGCGTTTTGGACGAGTCAGCATCAATTCTGATTAAAAGTGACTAGTTTGGGCCCAATAATGCTGAAATTGACAAAAACACATGCAAATGCATATACTGTGTGTGCCTTCACTCTGCTAGCAGAACCAAGCATTACGTGTGAGTCTGGATCGAATATGACGAAAAGTGACTAGTTTATGTCATGTAACACTGACAATGATAGAAACACATGAAAATGCATATTCTCTGTGTGTATTCACTCTGCTAGCAGAACCAAGCATTAGGTGTGAGTCTGGATCGATTCTGATGAAAAGTGACTAGTTTGGGCCCAATAACGCTGAAATTGACAAAAACACATGAAAATGCATGTTCGGCGTCTGCAGTGACTCTTCTACTACAACAGTGCGGTTTGGACGAGTCTGCATCAATTCTGATGAAAAGTGACTAGTCTGTGTCTGATAACAATGAAATTGATAGAAACACATGAAAATGAATATAATGTGTGTTCTTTCACTCTGCTAGCAGCACCAAGCATTAGGTGAGAGTCTGGATCGAATATGATGAAAAGTGACTAGTTTGTGCCCAATAACACTGAAATTGATAAAAACACGTGAAAATGCATATTCTCTGTGTGTCTTCACTCTGCTAGCAGAACCAAGCATTAGGTGTGATTCTGCACCAATTCTGATGAAAAACGACTAATTTGTGCCCAATAACACTGAAATTGACAGAAACACATGAAAATGCATGTTTTGTGTGTGCCGTGACTCTTCTACTACAACAGTGCGTTTTGGACGAGTCTGCATCAATTCTGATGAAAAGTGACTAGTTTGTGTCTGATAACACTGAAATTGATAGAAACACATGAAAATGAATATACTTTGTTTTCCTTCACTCTGCTAGCAGCACTAAGCATTAGGTGTGAGTCTGGATCGATTCTGATGAAAAGTGACTAGTTTGTTTCATATAACACTGAAATTGATAAAAACACAAGAAAATGCATATACTGTGTGTTCCTTCACTCTGCTAGCAGAACCAAGCATTAGGTGTGAGTCTGGATCGAATATGACGAAAAGTGACTAGTCTGTGTCATATAACACTGAAATTGATAGAAAACACATGAAAATGCATATTCTCTGTGTGTCTTCACTCTGCTAGCAGAACCCAGCATTAGGTGTGATTCTGCACCAATTCTGATGAAAAACGACTAATTTGTGCCCAATAACACTGAAATTGACAGAAACACATGAAAATACATATTTTGTGTGTGCCGTGACTCTTCTACTACAACATTGCGTTTTGGACGAGTCTGCATCAATTCTGATGAAAAGTGACTAGTTTGTGTCTGATAACACTGAAATTGATAGAAACACATGAAAATGAATAGACTTTGTTTTCCTTCACTCTGCTAGCAGCACTAAGCATCAGGTGAGAGTCTGGATCGAATATGATGAAAAGTGACTAGTTTGGGCCCAATAACACTGAAATTGATAAAAACACGTGAAAATGCATATTCTCTGTGTGTCTTCACTCTGCTAGCAGAACCCAGCATTAGGTGTCATTCTGCACCAATTCTGATGAAAAACGACTAATTTGTGCCCAATAACACTGAAATTGACAGAAACACATGAAAATGCATATTTTGTGTGTGCCGTGACTCTTTTACTACAACAGTGCGTTTTGGACGAGTCTGCATCAATTCTGATGAAAAGTGACTAGTTTGTGTCTGATAACACTGAAATTGATAGAAACACATGAAAATGAATAGACTTTGTTTTCCTTCACTCTGCTAGCAGAACCAAGCATTAGGTGTGAGTCTGGATCGAATATGACGAAAAGTGACTAGTTTGTGTCATATAACACTGAAATTGATAGAAACACATGAAAATGCATATTCTCTGTGTGTCTTCACTCTGATAGCAGAACCAAGCATTAGGTGTGAGTCTGGATCGATTCTGATGAAAAGTGACTAGTTTGGGCCCAATAACGCTGAAATTGACAAAAACACATGAAAATGCATGTTCGGCGTGTGCCGTGACTCTGCTACTACAACAGTGCGTTTTGGACGAGTCTGCATCAATTCTGATGAAAAGTGACTAGTTTGTGTCTGATAACAATGAAATTGATAGAAACACATGAAAATGAATATAATGTGTGTTCCTTCACTCTGCTAGCAGCACCAAGCATTAGGTGAGAGTCTGGATCGAATATGATGAAAAGTGACTAGTTTGGGCCCAATAACACTGAAATTGATAAAAACACAGGAAAATGCATATACTGTGTGTTCCTTCACTCTGCTAGCAGAACCAAGCATTAGGTGTGAGTCTGGATCGAATATGACGAAAAGTGACTAGTTTGTGTCATATAACACTGAAATTGACAGAAACACATGAAAATACATATTTTGTGTGTGCCGTGACTCTCCTACTACAACAGTGCGTTTTGGACGAGTCTGCATCAATTCTGATGAAAAGTGACTAGTTTGTGTCTGATAACACTGAAATTGATAGAAACACATGAAAATGAATAGACTTTGTTTTCCTTCACTCTGCTAGCAGCACTAAGCATTAGGTGTGAGTCTGCACCGATTCTGATGGAAAGTGACTAGTTTGTTTCATATAACACCGAAATTGATAAAAAAAACACATGAAAATGCATATAATGTGTGTTCCTTCACTCTGCTAGCAGAACCAAGCATTAGGTGTGAGTCTGGATCGATTCTGATGAAAAGTGACTAGTTTGGGCCCAATAACTATGAAATTGACAAAAACACATGAAAATGCATGTTCGGCGTGTGCCGTGACTCTGCTACTACAACAGTGCGTTTTGGACGAGTCTGCATCAATTCTGATGAAAAGTGACTAGTTTGGGCCCAATAACACTGAAATTGATAAAAACACAAGAAAATGCATATACTGTGTGTTCCTTCACTCTGCTAGCAGAACCAAGCATTAGGTGTGAGTCTGGATCGAATATGACGAAAAGTGACTAGTTTGTGTCATATAACACTGAAATTGATAGAAACACATGAATATGTATATACTGTGTATGCCTTCACTTTGCTAGCAGAACCGAGCGTTAGGTGTGTGTCTGCATCAATTCTGATGAAAAGTGTCTAGTTTGGGCCCAATAACACTGAAATTGACAAAAACACATGAAAATGCATGTTCGGCGTGTGCCGTGACTCTTCTACTACAACAGTGCGTTTTGGACGAGTCTGCATCAATTCTGATGAAAAGTGACTAGTTTGGGCCCAATAACACTGAAATTGACAAAAACACATGAAAATGCATATTCTCTGTGTGTCTTCACTCTGCTAGCAGAACCAAGCATTAGGTGTGAGTCTGCACCGATTCTGATGGAAAGTGACTAGTTTGTTTCATATAACACTGAAATTGATAAAAAAAAACACATGAAAATGCATATACTGTGTGTTCCTTCACTCTGCTAGCAGAAACAAGCATTAGGTGTGAGTCTGGATCGAATATGACGAAAAGTGACTAGTTTGTGTCATATAACACTGAAATTGATAGAAACACATGAATATGTATATACTGTGTATGCCTTCACTTTGCTAGCAGAACCGAGCGTTAGGTGTGTGTCTGCATCAATTCTGATGAAAAGTGACTAGTTTGGGCCCAATAACACTGAAATTGACAAAAACACATGAAAATGCATATTCTCTGTGTGTCTTCACTCTGCTAGCAGAACCAAGCATTAGGTGTGAGTCTGCACCGATTCTGATGGAAAGTGACTAGTTTGTTTCATATAACACTGAAATGGATAAAAAAAAAAACACATGAAAATGAATATAATGTGTGTTCTTTCACTCTGCTAGCAGCACCAAGCATTAGGTGAGAGTCTGGATCGAATATGATGAAAAGTGACTAGTTTGGGCCCAATAACACTGAAATTGATAAAAACACGTGAAAATGCATATTCTCTGTGTGTCTTCACTCTGCTAGCAGAACCCAGCATTAGGTGTGATTCTGCACCAATTCTGATGAAAAACGACTAATTTGTGCCCAATAACACTGAAATTGACAGAAACACATGAAAATGCATGTTTTGTGTGTGCCGTGACTCTTCTACTACAACAGTGCGTTTTGGACGAGTCTGCATCAATTCTGATGAAAAGTGACTAGTTTGTGTCTGATAACACTGAAATTGACAAAAACACATGAAAATGCATATTCTCTGTGTGTCTTCACTCTGCTAGCAGAACCAAGCATTAGGTGTGAGTCTGGATCGATTCTGATGAAAAGTGACTAGTTTGTTTCATATAACACTGAAATTGATAAAAACACAAGAAAATGCATATACTGCGTGTTCCTTCACTCTGCTAGCAGAACCAAGCATTAGGTGTGAGTCTGGATCGAATATGACGAAAAGTGACTAGTTTGTGTCATATAACACTGAAATTGATAGAAAACACATGAAAATGCATATTCTCTGTGTGTCTTCACTCTGCTAGCAGAACCCAGCATTAGGTGTGATTCTGCACCAATTCTGATGAAAAACGACTAATTTGTGCCCAATAACACTGAAATTGACAGAAACACATGAAAATACATATTTTGTGTGTGCCGTGACTCTTCTACTACAACATTGCGTTTTGGACGAGTCTGCATCAATTCTGATGAAAAGTGACTAGTTTGTGTCTGATAACACTGAAATTGATAGAAACACATGAAAATGAATAGACTTTGTTTTCCTTCACTCTGCTAGCAGAACCAAGCATTAGGTGTGAGTCTGGATCGAATATGACGAAAAGTGACTAGTCTGTGTCGAATAACACTGAAATTGATAGAAACACATGAAAATGCATATTCTCTGTGTGTCTTCACTCTGATAGCAGAACCAAGCATTAGGTGTGAGTCTGGATCGATTCTGATGAAAAGTGACTAGTTTGGGCCCAATAACGCTGAAATTGACAAAAACACATGAAAATGCATGTTCGGCGTGTGCCGTGACTCTGCTACTACAACAGTGCGTTTTGGACGAGTCTGCATCAATTCTGATGAAAAGTGACTAGTTTGTGTCTGATAACACTGAAATTGATAGAAACACATGAAAATGAATAGACTTTGTTTTCCTTCACTCTGCTAGCAGCACTAAGCATTAGGTGAGAGTCTGGATCGAATATGATGAAAAGTGACTAGTTTGGGCCCAATAACACTGAAATTGATAAAAACACGTGAAAATGCATATTCTCTGTGTGTCTTCACTCTGCTAGCAGAACCCAGCATTAGGTGTGATTCTGCACCAATTCTGATGAAAAACGACTTATTTGTGCCCAATAACACTGAAATTGACAGAAACACATGAAAATGCATATTTTGTGTGTGCCGTGACTCTTTTACTACAACAGTGCGTTTTGGACGAGTCTGCATCAATTATGATGAAAAGTGACTAGTTTGTGTCATATAACACTGAAATTGATAGAAACACATGAATATGTATATACTGTGTATGCCTTCACTTTGCTAGCAGAACCGAGCGTTAGGTGTGTGTCTGCATCAATTCTGATGAAAAGTGTCTAGTTTGGGCCCAATAACACTGAAATTGACAAAAACACATGAAAATGCATGTTCGGCGTGTGCCGTGACTCTTCTACTACAACAGTGCGTTTTGGACGAGTCTGCATCAATTCTGATGAAAAGTGACTAGTTTGGGCCCAATAACACTGAAATTGACAAAAACACATGAAAATGCATATTCTCTGTGTGTCTTCACTCTGCTAGCAGAACCAAGCATTAGGTGTGAGTCTGCACCGATTCTGATGGAAAGTGACTAGTTTGTTTCATATAACACTGAAATTGATAAAAAAAAACACATGAAAATGCATATACTGTGTGTTCCTTCACTCTGCTAGCAGAAACAAGCATTAGGTGTGAGTCTGGATCGAATATGACGAAAAGTGACTAGTTTGTGTCATATAACACTGAAATTGATAGAAACACATGAATATGTATATACTGTGTATGCCTTCACTTTGCTAGCAGAACCGAGCGTTAGGTGTGTGTCTGCATCAATTCTGATGAAAAGTGTCTAGTTTGGGCCCAATAACACTGAAATTGACAAAAACACATGAAAATGCATGTTCGGCGTGTGCCGTGACTCTTCTACTACAACAGTGCGTTTTGGACGAGTCTGCATCAATTCTGATGAAAAGTGACTAGTTTGGGCCCAATAACACTGAAATTGACAAAAACACATGAAAATGCATATTCTCTGTGTGTCTTCACTCTTCTAGCAGAACCAAGCATTAGGTGTGAGTCTGCACCGATTCTGATGGAAAGTGACTAGTTTGTTTCATATAACACTGAAATGGATAAAAAAAAAAACACATGAAAATGAATATAATGTGTGTTCTTTCACTCTGCTAGCAGCACCAAGCATTAGGTGAGAGTCTGGATCGAATATGATGAAAAGTGACTAGTTTGGGCCCAATAACACTGAAATTGATAAAAACACGTGAAAATGCATATTCTCTGTGTGTCTTCACTCTGCTAGCAGAACCCAGCATTAGGTGTGATTCTGCACCAATTCTGATGAAAAACGACTAATTTGTGCCCAATAACACTGAGATTGACAGAAACACATGAAAATGCATGTTTTGTGTGTGCCGTGACTCTTCTACTACAACAGTGCGTTTTGGACGAGTCTGCATCAATTCTGATGAAAAGTGACTAGTTTGTGTCTGATAACAATGAAATTGATAGAAATACATGAAAATGAATATAATGTGTGTTCCTTCACTCTGCTAGCAGCACCAAGCATTAGGTGAGAGTCTGGATCGAATATGATGAAAAGTGACTAGTTTGGGCCCAATAACACTGAAATTGATAAAAACACAAGAAAATGCATATACTGTGTGTTCCTTCACTCTGCTAGCAGAACCAAGCATTCGGTGTGAGTCTGGATCGAATATGACGAAAAGTGACTAGTTTGTGTCATATAACACTGAAATTGTTAAAAAAAAAACACATGAAAATGCATATACTGTGTGTTCCTTCACTCTGCTAGCAGAACCAAGCATTAGGTGTGAGTCTGGATCGAATATGACGAAAAGTGACTAGTTTGTGTCATATAACACTGAAATTGATAGAAACACATGAAAATGTATATACTGTGTATTCCTTTACTTTGCTAGCAGAACCGAGCGTTAGGTGTGTGTCTGCATCAATTCTGATGAAAAGTGACTAGTTTGGGCCCAAAAACACTGAAATTGACAAAAACACATGAAAATGCATGTTCGGCGTGTGCCGTGACTCTTCTACTACAACAGTGCGTTTTGGACGAGTCTGCATCAATTCTGATGAAAAGTGACTAGTTTGTGTCTGATAACACTGAAATTGATAGAAACACATGAAAATGAATATAATGTGTGTTCCTTCACTCTGCTAGCAGCACCAAGCATTAGGTGAGAGTCTGGATTGAATATGATGAAAAATGATTAGTTTGGGCCCAATACCACTGAAATTGATAAAAACACGTGAAAATGCATATTCTCTGTGTGTTTTCACTCTGCTAGCAGAACCAAGCATTAGGTGTGATTCTGCACCAATTCTGATGAAAAACGACTAATTTGTGCCCAATAACACTGAAATTGACAGAAATACATGAAAATGCATATTTTGTGTGTGCCGTGACTCTTCTACTACAACAGTGCGTTTTGGACGAGTCTGCATCAATTCTGATGAAAAGTGACTAGATTGTTTCATATAACACTGAAATTGATAGAAACACATGAAAATGCATATACTGTGTGTTCCTTCACTCTACTATCAGAAACAAGCATTAGGTCTGAGTCTGTATCGAATATGATGAAAAGTGACTAGTTTGTGTCATATAACACTGAAATTGATAGAAACACATGAAAATGCATATTCTGTATGTGCCGTGACTCTTCTACTACAACAGAGCGTTTTGGACGAGTCTGCATCGATTCTGATGAAAAGTGACTAGTTTGGGCCCAATAATACTGAAATTGACAGAAACAAGGGAAAATGCATATACTCCGTGTATCTTCACTATGCTAGCAGAGACAAGCATTAGGTGTGAGTCTGCATCAATTCTGATGAAAAGTGACAAGTTTGGCCCCAATAACACTGAAATTGATAGAAACACATGAAAATGCATATTCTCTGTGTGTCTTCACTCTGCTAGCAGAACCAACCTGTGTTCCTATCAATTTCAGTATTTTCAGACACAAACTAGTCACTTTTCATCATATCCGATCCAGACTCACACCTAATGCTTGGTTCTGCTATCAGAGTGAGGGTACACACAATGTATGCATTTTCATATGTTTCCGTCAATTTCAGTGTTATCGGACACATACCAGTCACTTTTCGTCATATTCGATCCATACTCACACTTAATACTTGGTTCTGCAAGAAGAGTGAAGTCACACACAGTATATGCATTTTCATGTGTTTCTATCAATTTCAGTGTTATCGGACACAAAATAGTCACTTTTCATCAGAATCGATGCAGACTCGTGCAAAACACTCTGTTATAGTAGCAGAGTGAAGTCACACACAGTACATGCATTTTCATATATTTTTTCAATTTCAGTGTTATTGGGCCCAAACCAGTCGGTTTTCATCAGAATCGATGCAGACTCGTGCAAAATGCTCTGTTTTAGTAGTAGAGTTACAGCACACACAATACATGCATTTTCATATGTTTCTTTCAATTTCGGTGTTATCAGACACAAACTAGTCACTTTTCATCATATCCGATCCAGACTCACACCTAATGCTTGATTCTGCTAGCAGAGTGAGGTTACACAGAGTATATGCATTTTCATATGTTTTTATCAATTTCAGTGTTATCGGACACATACCAGTCACTTTTCGTCATATTCGATCCATACTCACACCTAATGCTTGGTTCTGCTAGCAGAGTGAAGACACACACAAAATATGCATTTTCATATGTTTCTATCAATTTCAGTGTTATTGGGCTCAAATTAGTCACTTTTCATCAGAATCGATGCAGACTCGTCCAAAACGCTCAGTTGTAGTAGCAGAGTTATGGCAAACAAAGTATATCCATTTTCATATGTTTCCTTCAATTTCAGTGTTATCGGACACATACCAGTCACTTTTCGTCATATTCGATCTGTACTCACACCTAATGCTTGGTTCTGCTAGAAAAGTCACGGCACACACCGTATATGCATTTTCATGTGTTTCTATCAATTTCAGTGTTAATGGACACATACCAGTCACTTTTCATCATATTCGATCCATACTCACACCTGATGCTTGGTTCTGCAAGCAGAATGAAGTCACATACATTATATGCATTTTCATGTGTTTCTATCAATTTCAGTGTTATTGGGCTCAAATTAGTCACTTTTCATCAGAATCGATGCAGACTCGTCAAAAACGCTCTGTTGTAGTAGCAGAGTTACGGCACACACAGTACATACATTTTCACATGTTTTTATCAATTTCAGTGTTATCGGACACATACCAGTCACTTTTCGTCATATTCGATCCATACTCACACCTAATGCTTGGTTCTGCTAGCAGAGTCACGGCACACACAATATATGCATTTTCATTTGTTTCCATCAATTTCAGTGTTATCGGACACATACCAGTCACTTTTCGTCATATTCGATCCATACTCACACCTAATACTTGTTTCTGCAAGCAGAGTGAAGTCACACACAGTATATGCATTTTCATGTGTTTCTATCAATTTCAGTGTTATCGGACACAAAATAGTCACTTTTCATCAGAATCGATGCAGACTCGTGTAAAACACTCTGTTATAGTAGCAGAGTGAAGTCACACAAAGTACATGCATTTTCATATGTTTCTTTCAATTTCAGTGTTATCGGACACATACCAGTCACTTTTCGTCATATTCGATCCATACTCACACCTAATGCTTGGTTCTGCTAGCAGAGTCACGGCACACTCAATATATGCATTTTCATATGTTTCCATCAATTTCAGTGTTATCGGACACATACCAGTCACTTTTCGTCATATTCGATCCATACTCACACCTAATTCTTGGTTCATAGTAGCAGAGTGAAGTCACACAAAGTACATGCATTTTCATATATTTTTTCAATTTCAGTGTTATTGGGCCCAAACCAGTCGGTTTTCATCAGAATCGATGCAGACTCGTGCAAAATGCTCTGTTGCAGTAGCAGAGTTATGGCACACACAGTACATGCATTTTAACATGTTTCTTTCAATTTCAGTGTTATCGGACATATAGTCATATTCAATCCATACTCACACCGAATGCTTGGTGCTGCTAGCAGAGTGACGGCACACACCGTATATGCATTTTCATTGTTTCTATCAATTTCAGTGTTATCAGACACAAACTATTCACTTTTCATCATATCCGATCCAGACTCACACCTAATGCTTGGTGCTGCTAGCAGAGTGAAGGCACACACCGTATATGCATTTTCATGTGTTCCTATCAATTTCAGTGTTATCAGACACTAAGTAGTCATTTTTCATCATATCCGATCCAGACTCACACCTAATGCTTGGTTCTGCTAGCAGAGTGAGGGTACACACAGTATATGCATTTTCATGTGTTTCTATTAATTTTAGTGTTATTGGGCTCAAATTAGTCACTTTTCATCGGAATCAATGCAGACTCGTGCAAAATGCTCTGTTTTAGTAGTAGAGTTACGGCACACACAGTACATGCATTTTCATATGTTTCTTTCAATTTCAGTGTTATCGGACACATACCAGTCACTTTTCGTCATATTCGATCCATACTCACACCTAATGCTTGGTTCTGCTAGCAGAGTGAAGTCACACACAGTATATGCATTTTCATGTGTTTCTATCAATTTCAGTGTTATCGGACACAAAATAGTCCCTTTTCATCAGAATCGATGCAGACTCATGCAAAACACTCTGTTATAGCAGCAGAGTGAAGTCACACAAAGTACATGCATTTTCATATATTTTTTCAATTTCAGTGTTATTGGGCCCAAACCAGTCAGTTTTCATCAGAATCGATGCAGACTCGTGCAAAATGCTCTGTTGTAGTAGCAGAGTTACGGCACACACAGTACATGCATTTTAACATGTTTCTTTCAATTTCAGTGTTATCGGACATATACCAGTCAATTTTTGTCATATTCAATCCATACTCACACCGAATGCTTGGTGCTGCTAGCAGAGTGACGGCACACACCGTATATGCATTTTCATGTGTTCCTATCAATTTCAGTGTTATCAGACACAAACTATTCACTTTTCATCATATCCGATCCAGACTCACACCTATTGCTTGGTTATGCAAGCAAAGTGAAGTCACACACAGAATATGCATTTTCATATGTTTCTATCAATTTCAGTGTTATTGGGCTCAAATTAGTAACTTTTCATCAGAATCGATGCAGACTCGTGCAAAATCCTCTGTTTTAGTAGTAGAGTTACGGCACACACAGTACATGCATTTTCATATGTTTCTTTCAATTTCAGTGTTATCAGACACAAACTAGTCACTTTTCATCATATCCGATCCAGACTCACACCTAATGCTTGATTCTGCTAGCAGAGTGAGGGTACACAGAGTATATGCATTTTCATATGTTTTTTATCAATTTCAGTGTTTTTCAGACACGTACCAGTCACTTTTCGTCATATTCGATCCATACTCACACCTAATGCTTGGTTCTGCTAGCAGAGTCACGGCACACACAGTATATGCATTTTCATGTGTTTCTTTCAATTTCAGTGTTTTACGACATATACCAGTCACTTTTCATCATATTCAATCCATACTCACACCTAATGCTTGATGCTGCTAGCAGAGTGAAGGCACACAGAGTATATGCATTTTCATATGTTTTTATCAATTTCAGTGTTTTTCGGACACATACCAGTCACTTTTCGTCATATTCGATCCATACTCACACCTAATGCTTGGTTCTGCAAGCAGAGTCACGGCACACACAGTATATGCATTTTCATGTGTTTCTTTCAATTTCAGTGTTTTACGACATATACCAGTCACTTTTCATCAAATTCGATCCATACTCACACCTAATGCTTGATGCTGCTAGCAGAGTGAAGGCACACACCGTATATGCATTTTCATGTGTTTCTATCAATTTCAGTGTTATTGGGCTCAAATTAGTCACTTTTCATCAGAATCGATGCAGACTCATGCATAACACTCTGTTATAGTAGCAGAGTGAAGTCAAACACAGTACATGCATTTTCATATGTTCCTTTCAATTTCATTGTTATTAGACACAAACTAGTCACTTTTCATCATATTCGATCCATACTCTCACCTGATGCTTGGTTCTGCAAGCAGAATGAAGTCACACACAGTATATGCATTTTCATGTGTTTCTATCAATTTCAGTGTTATTGGGCTCAAATTAGTCACTTTTCATCAGAATCGATGCAGACTCGTGCAAAGTGCTCTGTTGTAGTAGCAGAGTTACGGCACACACAGTATTTGCATTTTGATATGTTTCTTTGAATTTCAGTGTTATCGGACACAAAATAGTCACTTTTCATCAGAATCGATGCAGACTCGTCAAAAACGCTCAGTTGTAGTAGCAGAGTTAAGGCACACACAGTACATGCATTTTCATATGTTTCTTTCAATTTCCGTGTTATCGGACATATACCAGTCACTTTTCGTCATATTCGATCCATACTCACAATTAATGCTTGGTGCTGCTAGCAGCGTGAAGGCACACACCCTATATGCATTTTCATGTGTTCCTATCAATTTCAGTGTTATCAGACACAAACTAGTCATTTTAATCATATCCGATCCAGACTCACACCTAATGCTTGGTTCTGCTAGCAGAGTGAGGGTACACACAGTATATGCATTTTCATGTGTTTCTATTAATTTTAGTGTTATTGGGCTCAAATTAGTCACTTTTCATCGGAATCAATGCAGACTCGTGCAAAATGCTCTGTTTTAGTAGCAGAGTTACGGCACACACAGTACATGCATTTTCATATGTTTCTTTCAATTTCAGTGTTATCGGACACATACCAGTCACTTTTCTTAATATTCGATCCATACTCACACCTAATGCTTGGTTCTGCAAGCAGAGTGAAGTCACACACAGTATATGCATTTTCATGTGTTTCTATCAATTTCAGTGTTATCGGACACAAAATAGTCACTTTTCATCAGAATCGATGCAGACTCGTGCAAAACACTCTGTTATAGTAGCAGAGTGAAGTCACACACAGTACATGCATTTTCATATATTTTTTCAATTTCAGTGTTATTGGGCCCAAACCAGTCGGTTTTCATCAGAATCGATGCAGACTCGTGCAAAATGCTCTGTTGTAGTAGCAGAGTTACGGCACACACAGTACATGCATTTTAACATGTTTCTTTCAATTTCAGTGTTATCGGACATATACCAGTCACTTTTTGTCATATTCAATCCATACTCACACCTAATGCTTGGTGCTGCTAGCAGAGTGACGGCACACACCGTATATGCATTTTCATGTGTTCCTATCAATTTCAGTGTTATCAGACACAAACTATTCACTTTTCATCATATCCGATCCAGACTCACACCTATTGCTTGGTTATGCAAGCAAAGGGAAGTCACACACAGAATATGCATTTTCATATGTTTCTATCAATTTCAGTGTTATTGGGTTCAAATTAGTCACTTTTCATCAGAATCGATGCAGACTCGTGCAAAATGCTCTGTTTTAGTAGTAGAGTTACGGCACACACAGTACATGCATTTTCATATGTTTCTTTCAATTTCAGTGTTATCGGACACATACCAGTCACTTTTCGTCATATTCGATCCATACTCACACCTAATGCTTGGTTCTGCTAGCAGAGTGAAGACACACAGAGAATATGCATTTTTATGTTTCTATCAATTTCAGTGTTATCGGACAGAAACTAATCACTTTTCATCATATTCGATCCAGACTCACACCTAATGCTTGGTTCTGCTAGCAGAGTGAAGACACACAGAGAATATGCATTTTCATGTGTTTCTATCAATTTCAGTGTTAGTGGGCCCAAACTAGTCACTTTTCATCATATCCGATCCAGACTCACACCTAATGCTTGATTCTGCTAGCAGAGTGAGGGTACACAGAGTATATGCATTTTCATATGTTTTTATCAATTTCATTGTTTTTCGGACACATACCAGTCACTTTTCGTCATATTCGATCCATACTCACACCTAATGCTTGGTTCTGCAAGCAGAGTCACGGCACACACAGTATATGCATTTTCATGTGTTTCTATCAATTTCAGTGTTAATGGACACAAACTAGTCACTTTTCATCAGAATCGATGCAGACTCATCCAAAACGCTCTTTTGTAGTAACAGAGTTTCGGCACACACAGTACATACATTTTCATATGTTTCTTTCAATTTCAGTGTTTTACGACATATACCAGTCACTTTTCATCATATTCGATCCATACTCACACCTAATGCTTGATGCTGCTAGCAGAGTGAAGGCACACACCGTATATGCATTTTCATGTGTTTCTATCAATTTCAGTGTTATTGGGCTCAAATTAGTCACTTTTCATCAGAATCGATGCAGACTCGTGCATAACACTCTGTTATAGTAGTAGAGTGAAGCCACACACAGTACGTGCATTTTCATATGTTTCTTTCAATTTCAGTGTTATCAGACATAAACTAG
The DNA here is from genome assembly GCF_963924715.1 of Thunnus thynnus. Lineage (NCBI taxonomy): Eukaryota > Metazoa > Chordata > Actinopteri > Scombriformes > Scombridae > Thunnus > Thunnus thynnus. The sequence continues at coordinate 59,886 of NC_089521.1, read as the reverse complement.
TCACTTTTCATCATATTCGATCCATACTCACACCTGATGCTTGGTTCTGCAAGCAGAATGAAGTCACACACAGTATATGCATTTTCATGTGTTTCTATCAATTTCAGTGTTATTGGGCTCAAATTAGTCACTTTTCATCAGAATCGATGCAGACTCGTGCAAAGTGCTCTGTTGTAGTAGCAGAGTTACGGCACACACAGTATTTGCATTTTGATATGTTTCTTTGAATTTCAGTGTTATCGGGCCCAAACTAGTCACTTTTCATCATATTCGATCCAGACTCACACCTAATGCTTGGTTCTGCTAGCAGAGTGAAGACACACAGGTATATGCATTTTCATATGTTTCCATCAATTTCAGTGTTATCGGACACATACCAGTCACTTTTCGTCATATTCGATCCATACTCACACCTAATGCTTGGTTATGCAAGCAGAGTGAAGTCACACACAGTATATGCATTTTCATGTGTTTCTATCAATTTCAGTGTTATCGGACACAAAATAGTCACTTTTCGTCATATTCGATCCATACTCACACCTAATGCTTGGTGCTGCTAGCAGAGTGAAGGCACGCAACGTATATGTATTTTCATGTCTTTCTATCAATTTCAGTGTTATCGGACACATACCAGTCACTTTTCGTCATATTCGATCCATACTCACAACTAATGCTTGGTTCTGCTAGCAGAGTCACGGCACACACAGTATATGCATTTTCATATGTTTCCATCAATTTCAGTGTTATCGGACACATACCAGTCACTTTTCGTCATATTCGATCCATACTCACACCTAATGCACTTGATGAAAAGTGACTAGTTTGGGCCCAATATCGCTGAATTTGACAAAAACACATGAAAATGCATGTTCGGTGTGTGCCGTGATTCTGCCAGTGCAGCAGAGCGTTTTGGACGAGTCTGCATCGATTCTAATGAAAAGTGACTAGTTTGTGTCCGATAACACTGAAATTGATAGAGACATATGAAAATGCATATATTGTGTGTGCCGTGACTCTGCTAGCAGAACCAAGCAGTAGGTGTGAGTATGGTTCGAATATGACGAAAAGTGACTAGTTAGAGTGGAAAAACACTGACATTGATAGAAACATATGAAAATGCATACAATGTGTGTGCCGTCACTCTACCAGTGTAGCAGAGAGTTTTGGGTGAGTCTATATCGATTCTGATCAAAAGTGACTAGTCTGTGTCGAATAACACTGAAATTGACAGAAACACATGAAAATGCATACAATGTGTGTGCTGTCACTCTACCAGTGTAGCAGAGAGTTTTGGGTGAGTCTGTATCGATTCTGATGAAAAGTGACTAGTTTGGGCCCAATAACACTGAAAATGACAGAAATACATGAAAATGCATGAACGGTGAGTGCCGTGACTCTGCCAGTGCAACACAGCGTTTTGGGTGAGTCTGCATCGATTCTGATGAAATGTGACTAGTTTGTGTCTAATAACACTGAAATTGATAGAAACACATGAAAATGCATATATTGTGTGTGACTTCACTCTGCTTGCATAACCAAGCATTAGGTGTGAGTATGGATCTAATATGACGAAAAGTGACTGGTATGTGTCCGATAACACTGAAATTGATGGAAACATATGAAAATGCATATACGGTGTGTGCCGTGACTCTGCTAGCAGAACCAAGCATTAGGTGTGAGTATGGATCGAATATGACGAAAAGTGACTGGTATGTGTCCGATAACACTGAAATTGATAAAAACACATGAAAATGCATATAATGTGTGTGACTTCACTCTGCTTGCAGAACCAAGCATTAGTGTGAGTATGGATCGAATATGACGAAAAGTGACTGCTATGTGTCCGATAACACTGAAATTGATGGAAACATATGAAAATGCATATATTGTGTGTGCCGTGACTCTGCTAGCAGAACCAAGCATTAGGTGTGAGTATGGATCGAATATGACGAAAAGTAACTGGTATGTGTCCGATAACACTGAAATTGATAGAAACATATGAAAATGCATGTACGGCGTGTAGCGTGACTCTTCCAGTGCAGCCGAGCCTTTTGGGTGAGTCTGCATCGTTTCTGATGAAAAGTGACTAGTTTGTGTCTAATAACACTGAAATTGATAGAAACACATGAAAATGCATATACTGTGTGTGCCGTGACTCTGCTAGCAGAACCAAGCATTAGGTGTGAGTATGGATCGAATATGACGAAAAGTGACTGGTATGTGTCCGATAACACTGAAATTGATAGAAACACATGAAAATGCATATACTGTGTGTGACTTCACTCTGCTTGCAGAACCAAGCATTAGGTGTGAGTATGGATCGAATATGACGAAAAGTGACTGGTATGTGTCCGATAACACTGAAATTGATGGAAACATATGAAAATGCATATACTGTGTGTGCCGTGACTCTGCTAGCAGAACCAAGCATTATGTGTGAGTATGGATCGAATATGACGAAAAGTGACTGGTATGTGTCCCATAACACTGAAATTGATGGAAACATATGAAAATGCATATACTGTGTGTGCCGTGACTCTGCTAGCAGAACCAAGCATTAGGTGTGAGTATGGATCGAATATGACGAAAAGTGACTGGTATATGTCCGAAAACACTGAAATTGAAAGAAACATATGAAAATGCATGTACTGTGTGTGCTGTAACTCTGCTACTACAACAGAGCGTTGTGGACGAGTCTGCATCGATTCTGATGAAAAGTGACTGGTTTGTGTCCCATAACACTGAAATTGATAGAAACATATGAAAATGCATATACTTTGTGTGCTGTGACTTTGCTACTTCAACAGAGCGTTTTGGACGAGTCTGCATCAATTCTGATGAAAAGTGACTACTTTATGTCGTATCACACTGAAATTGATAGAAACACATGAAAATGCATAGACTGTGTGTACCTTCACTCTGCTAGCAGAACCAAGCATTAGAAGTGAGTCTGGATCGAATATGATGAAAAGTGACTAGTTTCTGTCTGATAACACTGAAATTGATAAAAAACATATGAAAATGCATATACTTTGTGTTCCGTGACTCTGCTACTACAACAGAGCGTTTTGGACGAGTCTGCACCGATTCTGATGAAAAGTGACTAGTTTGTTTCGTAAAACACTGCAATTGATAGAAACACATGAAAATGCATAGACTGTGTGTACCTTCACTCTGCTAGCAGAACCAAGCCTTAGGTGTGAGTATGGATCGAATATGACGAAAAGTGACTGGTATGTGTCCGATAACAATGAAATTGATGGAAACATATGAAAATGCATATACTATGTGTGCCGTGACTCTGCTAGCAGAACCAAGCATTAGGTGTGAGTATGGATCGAATATGACGAAAAGTGACTGGTATGTGTCCGATAACACTAAAATTGATGGAAACATATGAAAATGCATATACTGTGTGTGCCGTGACTCTGCTAGCAGAACCAAGCATTAGGTGTGAGTATGGATCGAATATGACGAAAAGTGACTGGTATGTGTCCGATAACACTGAAATTGATAAAAACATATGAAAATGCATATACTGTGTGTACCCTCACTCTGCTAGAAGAACCAAGCATTAGGTGTGAGTCTGGATCGGATATGATGAGAAGTGACTAGTTTCTGTCCGATAACACTGAATTTGATATAAAGACATGAAAATGCACATACGGTGCGTGCCTTCACTCTGCTAGCAGCACCAAGCATTAGGTGTGAGTATGGTTCGAATATGACGAAAAGTGACTGGTATATGTCCGAAAACACTGAAATTGAAAGAAACATATGAAAATGCATGTACTGTGTGTGCCGTGACTTTGCTACTTCAACAGAGCGTTTTGGACGAGTCTGCATCAATTCTGATGAAAAGTGACTACTTTATGTCGTATCACACTGAAATTGATAGAAACACATGAAAATGCATAGACTGTGTGTACCTTCACTCTGCTAGCAGAACCAAGCCTTAGGTGTGAGTATGGATCGAATATGACGAAAAGTGACTGGTATGTGTCCGATAACACTGAAATTGATGGAAACATATGAAAATGCATATACTGTGTGTGCCATGACTCTGCTAGCAGAATCAAGCATTAGGTGTGAGTACGGATCGAATATGACGAAAAGTGACTGGTATGTGTCCGATAACACTGAAATTGATAGAAACATATGAAAATGCATGTACGGCGTGTAGAGTGACTCTACCAGTGCAGCCGAGCCTTTTGGGTGAGTCTGCATCGATTATGATGAAAAGTGACTAGTTTGTGTCTAATAACACTGAAATTGATAGAAACACATGAAAATGCATATACTGTGTGTACCCTCACTCTGCTAGAAGAACCAAGCATTAGGTGTGAGTCTGGATCGGATATGATGAAAAGTGACTAGTTTGGGCCCGATAACACTGAAATTGATAGAAAGACATGAAAATACATATACGGTGCGTGCCTTCACTCTCCTAGCAGCACTAAGCATTAGGTGTGAGTATGGATCGAATATGACGAAAAGTGACTGGTATATGTCCCAAAACACTGAAATTGAAAGAAACATGAAAATGCATGTACTGTGTGTGCTGTAACTCTGCTACTACAACAGAGCGTTGTGGACGAGTCTGCATCGATTCTGATGAAAAGTGACTATTTTGTGTCCCATAACACTGAAATTGATAGAAACATATGAAAATGCATATACTTTGTGTGCCGTGACTTTGCTACTTCAACAGAGTGTTTTGGACGAGTCTGCATCAATTCTGATGAAAAGTGACTACTTTATGTCGTATCACACTGAAATTGATAGAAACACATGAAAATGCATAGACTGTGTGTACCTTCACTCTGCTAGCAGAACCAAGCATTAGAAGTGAGTCTGGATCGAATATGATGAAAAGTGACTAGTTTCTGTCTGATAACACTGAAATTGATAAAAAAAAACAAATGAAAATGCATATACTTTGTGTTCCGTGACTCTGCTACTACAACTGAGCGTTTTGGACGAGTCTGCACCGATTCTGATGAAAAGTGAGTAGTTTGTGTCGTAAAACACTGAAATTGAAAGAAACATATGAAAATGCATGTACTGTGTGTGCCGTGACTTTGCTACTTCAACAGAGCGTTTTGGACGAGTCTGCATCAATTCTGATGAAAAGTGACTACTTTATGTCGTCTGCATCAATTCCGACGAAAAGTGACTGGTATATGTCCGAAAACACTGAAATTGAAAGAAACATAGGAAAATGCATGTACTGTGTGTACCTTCACTCTGCTACTACAACAGAGCGTTTTGGACGATTCTGCATCGATTCTGATGAAAAGTGACTAGTTTGTGTCGTACAACACTGAAATTGACAGAAACACATGAAAATGCATATACTGTGTGCGCCGTGACTCTTTTTCTGCAAGAGAGCGTTTTGGAAGAGTATGCATCAATTCCGATGAAAAGTGACTAGTTTGTGCCCACTAACACTGAAATTGATAGAAACACATGAAAATGCATATTCTCTGTGTGTCTTCACTTCTGCTAGCAGAACCAAGCATTAGAAGTGAGTCTGGATCGAATATGATGAAAAGTGACTAGTGTCTCTCTGATAACACTGAAATTGATAGAAACATATGAAAATGTATATACTGTGTGTACCTTCAATCTGCTACTACAACAGAGCGTTTTGGATGATTCTGCATCGATTCTGATGAAAAGCCACTAGTTTGGGCCCAATAACACAGAAATTGATAGAAACATATGAAAATGCATATACTGTGTGTGCCGTGACTTTGCTACTTCAACAGAGCGTTTTGGACGAGTCTGCATCGATTCTGATGAAAAGTGACTGGTTTGTGTCGTACAACACTGAAATTGATAGAAACATATGAAAATGCATATACTGTGTGTAACTTCACTCTGCTACTACAACAGAGCGTTTTGGACGATTCTGCATCGATTCTGATGAAAAGTGACTAGTTTGTGTCGTAAAACACTGAAATTGACAGAAACACATGAAAATGCATAGACTGTGTGTACCTTCACTCTGCTAGCAGAACCAAGCATTAGGATTGAGTCTGGATCGAATATGACGAAAAGTGACTAGTTTATGTCTGACAACACTGAAATTGAGAGAAACACATGAAAATGCATATACTGTGTATACCTTCACTCTGGTAGCAGAACCAAACATTAGAAGTGAGTCTGGATCGAATATGATGAAAAGTGACTATTTTGTGTCCGATAACACTAAAATTGATAGAAACACATGAAAATGCATATACTGTGTGTACCCTCACTCTGCTAGAATAACCAAGCATTAGAAGTGAGTCTGGATTGAATATGATGAAAAGTGACTAGTTTCTGTCTGATAACACTGAAATTGATAGAAACATATTAAAATGCATATACTGTGTGTACCTTCACTCTTTTTCTGCAACAGAGCGTTTTGGAAGAGTCTGCATCAATTCCGATGAAAAGTGACTATTTTGTGTCCGATAACACTGAAATTGATAGAAACACATGAAAATGCATATACTTTGTGCGCCGTGACTCTTTTTCTGCAAGAGAGCGTTTTGGAAGAGTATGCATCAATTCCAATGAAAAGTGACTATTTTGTGTCGAATGACACTGAAATTGATAGAAACACATGAAAATGCATAGACTGTGTGTACCTTCACTCTGTTAGCAGAACCAAGCATTAGAAGTGAGTCTGGATCGAATATGATGAAAAGTGACTAGTTTCTGTCTGATAACACTGAAATTGATAGAAACATATGAAAATGCATATACTGTGTGTACCTTCACTCTTTTTCTGCAACAGAGCGTTTTGGAAGAGTCTGCATCAATTCCGATGAAAAGTGACTATTTTGTGTCCGATAACACTGAAATTGATAGAAACACATGAAAATGCATATACTTTGTGCGCCGTGACTCTTTTTCTGCAAGAGAGCGTTTTGGAAGAGTATGCATCAATTCCAATGAAAAGTGACTATTTTGTGTCGAATGACACTGAAATTGATAGAAACACATGAAAATGCATAGACTGTGTGTACCTTCACTCTGTTAGCAGAACCAAGCATTAGAAGTGAGTCTGGATCGAATATGATGAAAAGTGACTAGTTTCTGTCTGATAAAACTGGAATTGATAGAAACATATGAAAATGCATATACTGTGTGTGCCGTGACTCTGCTAGCAGAACCAAGCATTAGGTGTGAGTATGGATCGAATATGACGAAAAGTGACTGGTATGTGTCCGATAACACTGAAATTGATAAAAACACATGAAAATGCATATACTGTGTGTGACTTCACTCTGCTTGCAGAACCAAGCTTTAGTGTGAGTATGGATCGAATATGACGAAAAGTGACTGGTATGTGTCCGATAACACTGAAATTGATGGAAACATATGAAAATGCATATATTGTGTGTGCCGTGACTCTGCTAGCAGAACCAAGCATTAGGTGTGAGTATGGATCGAATATGACGAAAAGTAACTGGTATGTGTCCGATAACACTGAAATTGATAGAAACATATGAAAATGCATGTACGGCGTGTAGCGTGACTCTTCCAGTGCAGCCGAGCCTTTTGGGTGAGTCTGCATCGTTTCTGATGAAAAGTGACTAGTTTGTGTCTAATAACACTGAAATTGATAGAAACACATGAAAATGCATATACTGTGTGTGCCGTGACTCTGCTAGCAGAACCAAGCATTAGGTGTGAGTATGGATCGAATATGACGAAAAGTGACTGGTATGTGTCCGATAACACTGAAATTGATAGAAACACATGAAAATGCATATACTGTGTGTGACTTCACTCTGCTTGCAGAACCAAGCATTAGGTGTGAGTATGGATCGAATATGACGAAAAGTGACTGGTATGTGTCCGATAACACTGAAATTGATGGAAACATATGAAAATGCATATACTGTGTGTGCCGTGACTCTGCTAGCAGAACCAAGCATTATGTGTGAGTATGGATCGAATATGACGAAAAGTGACTGGTATGTGTCCCATAACACTGAAATTGATGGAAACATATGAAAATGCATATACTGTGTGTGCCGTGACTCTGCTAGCAGAACCAAGCATTAGGTGTGAGTATGGATCGAATATGACGAAAAGTGACTGGTATGTGTCCGATAACACAGAAATTGATAAAAACATATTAAAATGCATATACTATGTGTACCCTCACTTTGCTAGAAGAACCAAGCATTAGGTGTGAGTATGGATCGAATATGTCGAAAAGTGACTGGTATGTGTCCGATAACACTGAAATTGATAGAAACATATGAAAATGCATGTACGGCGTGTAGAGTGACTCTACCAGTGCAGCCGAGCCTTTTGGGTGAGTCTGCATCGATTCTGATGAAAAGTGACTAGTTTGTGTCTAATAACACTGAAATTGATAGAAACACATGAAAATGCATATACTGTGTGTACCCTCACTCTGCTAGAAGAACCAAGCATTAGGTGTGAGTCTGGATCGGATATGATGAAAAGTGACTAGTTTGGGCCCGATAACACTGAAATTGATAGAAAGACATGAAAATACATATACGGTGCGTGCCTTCACTCTGCTAGCAGCACCAAGCATTAGGTGTGAGTATGGATCGAATATGACGAAAAGTGACTGGTATATGTCCGAAAACACTGAAATTGAAAGAAACATGAAAATGCATGTACTGTGTGTGCTGTAACTCTGCTACTACAACAGAGCGTTGTGGAGGAGTCTGCATCGATTCTGATGAAAAGTGACTACTTTATGTCGTATCACACTGAAATTGATAGAAGCACATGAAAATGCATGTGTACCTTCACTCTGCTAGCAGAACCAAGCATTAGAAGTGAGTCTGGATCGAATATGACGAAAAGTGACTGGTATGTGTCCGATAACACTGAAATTGATGGAAACATATGAAAATGCATATACTGTGTGTGCCGTGACTTTGCTACTTCAACAGAGCGTTTTGGACGAGTCTGCATCGATTCTGATGAAAAGTGACTGGTTTGTGTCGTACAACACTGAAATTGATAGAAACATATGAAAATGCATATACTGTGTGTAACTTCACTCTGCTACTACAACAGAGCGTTTTGGACGATTCTGCATCGATTCTGATGAAAAGTGACTAGTTTGTGTCGTAAAACACTGAAATTGACAGAAACACATGAAAATGCATAGACTGTGTGTACCTTCACTCTGCTAGCAGAACCAAGCATTAGGATTGAGTCTGGATCGAATATGACGAAAAGTGACTAGTTTATGTCTGACAACACTGAAATTGAGAGAAACACATGAAAATGCATATACTGTGTATACCTTCACTCTGGTAGCAGAACCAAACATTAGAAGTGAGTCTGGATCGAATATGATGAAAAGTGACTATTTTGTGTCCGATAACACTAAAATTGATAGAAACACATGAAAATGCATATACTGTGTGTACCCTCACTCTGCTAGAATAACCAAGCATTAGAAGTGAGTCTGGATTGAATATGATGAAAAGTGAGTAGTTTCTGTCTGATAACACTGAAATTGATAGAAACATATTAAAATGCATATACTGTGTGTACCTTCACTCTTTTTCTGCAACAGAGCGTTTTGGAAGAGTCTGCATCAATTCCGATGAAAAGTGACTATTTTGTGTCCGATAACACTGAAATTGATAGAAACACATGAAAATGCATATACTTTGTGCGCCGTGACTCTTTTTCTGCAAGAGAGCGTTTTGGAAGAGTATGCATCAATTCCAATGAAAAGTGACTATTTTGTGTCGAATGACACTGAAATTGATAGAAACACATGAAAATGCATAGACTGTGTGTACCTTCACTCTGTTAGCAGAACCAAGCATTAGAAGTGAGTCTGGATCGAATATGATGAAAAGTGACTAGTTTCTGTCTGATAACACTGAAATTGATAGAAACATATGAAAATGCATATACTGTGTGTACCTTCACTCTTTTTCTGCAACAGAGCGTTTTGGAAGAGTCTGCATCAATTCCGATGAAAAGTGACTATTTTGTGTCCGATAACACTGAAATTGATAGAAACACATGAAAATGCATATACTTTGTGCGCCGTGACTCTTTTTCTGCAAGAGAGCGTTTTGGAAGAGTATGCATCAATTCCAATGAAAAGTGACTATTTTGTGTCGAATGACACTGAAATTGATAGAAACACATGAAAATGCCTATACTGTGTGTACCTTCACTCTGCTAGCATAAACAAGCATTAGGTGTGAGTCTGGATCGAATATGATGAAAAGTGACTAGTTTCTGTCTGATAAAACTGGAATTGATAGAAACATATGAAAATGCATATACTGTGTGTGACTTCACTCTGCTTGCAGAACCAAGCATTAGTGTGAGTATGGATCGAATATGACGAAAAGTGACTGGTATGTGTCCGATAACACTGAAATTGATGGAAACATATGAAAATGCATATATTGTGTGTGCCGTGACTCTGCTAGCAGAACCAAGCATTAGGTGTGAGTATGGATCGAATATGACGAAAAGTAACTGGTATGTGTCCGATAACACTGAAATTGATAGAAACATATGAAAATGCATGTACGGCGTGTAGCGTGACTCTTCCAGTGCAGCCGAGCCTTTTGGGTGAGTCTGCATCGTTTCTGATGAAAAGTGACTAGTTTGTGTCTAATAACACTGAAATTGATAGAAACACATGAAAATGCATATACTGTGTGTGCCGTGACTCTGCTAGCAGAACCAAGCATTAGGTGTGAGTATGGATCGAATATGACGAAAAGTGACTGGTATGTGTCCGATAACACTGAAATTGATAGAAACACATGAAAATGCATATACTGTGTGTGACTTCACTCTGCTTGCAGAACCAAGCATTAGGTGTGAGTATGGATCGAATATGACGAAAAGTGACTGGTATGTGTCCGATAACACTGAAATTGATGGAAACATATGAAAATGCATATACTGTGTGTGCCGTGACTCTGCTAGCAGAACCAAGCATTATGTGTGAGTATGGATCGAATATGACGAAAAGTGACTGGTATGTGTCCCATAACACTGAAATTGATGGAAACATATGAAAATGCATATACTGTGTGTGCCGTGACTCTGCTAGCAGAACCAAGCATTAGGTGTGAGTATGGATCGAATATGACGAAAAGTGACTGGTATGTGTCCGATAACACAGAAATTGATAAAAACATATTAAAATGCATATACTGTGTGTACCCTCACTTTGCTAGAAGAACCAAGCATTAGGTGTGAGTATGGATCGAATATGACGAAAAGTGACTGGTATATGTCCGAAAACACTGAAATTGAAAGAAACATATGAAAATGCATGTACTGTGTGTGCTGTAACTCTGCTACTACAACAGAGCGTTGTGGACGAGTCTGCATCGATTCTGATGAAAAGTGACTGGTTTGTGTCCCATAACACTGAAATTGATAGAAACATATGAAAATGCATATACTTTGTGTGCCGTGACTTTGCTACTTCAACAGAGCGTTTTGGACGAGTCTGCATCAATTCTGATGAAAAGTGACTACTTTATGTCATATCACACTGAAATTGATAGAAACACATGAAAATGCATAGACTGTGTGTACCTTCACTCTGCTAGCAGAACCAAGCATTAGAAGTGATTCTGGATCGAATATGATGAAAAGTGACTAGTTTCTGTCTGATAACACTGAAATTGATAAAAAACATATGAAAATGCATATACTTTGTGTTCCGTGACTCTGCTACTACAACAGAGCGTTTTGGACGAGTCTGCACCGATTCTGATGAAAAGTGACTAGTTTGTTTCGTAAAACACTGCAATTGATAGAAACACATGAAAATGCATAGACTGTGTGTACCTTCACTCTGCTAGCAGAACCAAGCCTTAGGTGTGAGTATGGATCGAATATGACGAAAAGTGACTGGTATGTGTCCGATAACAATGAAATTGATGGAAACATATGAAAATGCATATACTATGTGTGCCGTGACTCTGCTAGCAGAACCAAGCATTAGGTGTGAGTATGGATCGAATATGACGAAAAGTGACTGGTATGTGTCCGATAACACTGAAATTGATGGAAACATATGAAAATGCATATACTGTGTGTGCCGTGACTCTGCTAGCAGAACCAAGCATTAGGTGTGAGTATGGATCGAATATGACGAAAAGTGACTGGTATGTGTCCGATAACACTGAAATTGATAAAAACATATGAAAATGCATATACTGTGTGTACCCTCACTCTGCTAGAAGAACCAAGCATTAGGTGTGAGTCTGGATCGGATATGATGAGAAGTGACTAGTTTCTGTCCGATAACACTGAATTTGATATAAAGACATGAAAATGCACATACGGTGCGTGCCTTCACTCTGCTAGCAGCACCAAGCATTAGGTGTGAGTATGGTTCGAATATGACGAAAAGTGACTGGTATATGTCCGAAAACACTGAAATTGAAAGAAACATATGAAAATGCATGTACTGTGTGTGCCGTGACTTTGCTACTTCAACAGAGCGTTTTGGACGAGTCTGCATCAATTCTGATGAAAAGTGACTACTTTATGTCGTATCACACTGAAATTGATAGAAACACATGAAAATGCATAGACTGTGTGTACCTTCACTCTGCTAGCAGAACCAAGCCTTAGGTGTGAGTATGGATCGAATATGACGAAAAGTGACTGGTATGTGTCCGATAACACTGAAATTGATGGAAACATATGAAAATGCATATACTGTGTGTGCCATGACTCTGCTAGCAGAATCAAGCATTAGGTGTGAGTACGGATCGAATATGACGAAAAGTGACTGGTATGTGTCCGATAACACTGAAATTGATAGAAACATATGAAAATGCATGTACGGCGTGTAGAGTGACTCTACCAGTGCAGCCGAGCCTTTTGGGTGAGTCTGCATCGATTATGATGAAAAGTGACTAGTTTGTGTCTAATAACACTGAAATTGATAGAAACACATGAAAATGCATATACTGTGTGTACCCTCACTCTGCTAGAAGAACCAAGCATTAGGTGTGAGTCTGGATCGGATATGATGAAAAGTGACTAGTTTGGGCCCGATAACACTGAAATTGATAGAAAGACATGAAAATACATATACGGTGCGTGCCTTCACTCTCCTAGCAGCACTAAGCATTAGGTGTGAGTATGGATCGAATATGACGAAAAGTGACTGGTATATGTCCGAAAACACTGAAATTGAAAGAAACATGAAAATGCATGTACTGTGTGTGCTGTAACTCTGCGACTACAACAGAGCGTTGTGGACGAGTCTGCATCGATTCTGATGAAAAGTGACTATTTTGTGTCCCATAACACTGAAATTGATAGAAACATATGAAAATGCATATACTTTGTGTGCCGTGACTTTGCTACTTCAACAGAGTGTTTTGGACGAGTCTGCATCAATTCTGATGAAAAGTGACTACTTTATGTCGTATCACACTGAAATTGATAGAAACACATGAAAATGCATAGACTGTGTGTACCTTCACTCTGCTAGCAGAACCAAGCATTAGAAGTGAGTCTGGATCGAATATGATGAAAAGTGACTAGTTTCTGTCTGATAACACTGAAATTGATAAAAAAAACAAATGAAAATGCATATACTTTGTGTTCCGTGACTCTGCTACTACAACTGAGCGTTTTGGACGAGTCTGCACCAATTCTGATGAAAAGTGAGTAGTTTGTGTCGTAAAACACTGAAATTGAAAGAAACATATGAAAATGCATGTACTGTGTGTGCCGTGACTTTGCTACTTCAACAGAGCGTTTTGGACGAGTCTGCATCAATTCTGATGAAAAGTGACTACTTTATGTCGTATCACACTGAAATTGATAGAAACACATGAAAATGCATAGACTGTGTGTACCTTCACTCTGCTAGCAGAACCAAGCCTTAGGTGTGAGTATGGATCGAATATGACGAAAAGTGACTGGTATGTGTCCGATAACACTGAAATTGATGGAAACATATGAAAATGCATATACTGTGTGTGCCATGACTCTGCTAGCAGAATCAAGCATTAGGTGTGAGTATGGATCGAATATGTCGAAAAGTGACTGGTATGTGTCCGATAACACTGAAATTGATAGAAACATATGAAAATGCATGTACGGCGTGTAGAGTGACTCTACCAGTGCAGCCGAGCCTTTTGGGTGAGTCTGCATCGATTCTGATGAAAAGTGACTAGTTTGTGTCTAATAACACTGAAATTGATAGAAACACATGAAAATGCATATACTGTGTGTACCCTCACTCTGCTAGAAGAACCAAGCATTAGGTGTGAGTCTGGATCGGATATGATGAAAAGTGACTAGTTTGGGCCCGATAACACTGAAATTGATAGAAAGACATGAAAATACATATACGGTGCGTGCCTTCACTCTGCTAGCAGCACCAAGCATTAGGTGTGAGTATGGATCGAATATGACGAAAAGTGACTGGTATATGTCCGAAAACACTGAAATTGAAAGAAACATGAAAATGCATGTACTGTGTGTGCTGTAACTCTGCTACTACAACAGAGCGTTGTGGAGGAGTCTGCATCGATTCTGATGAAAAGTGACTTCTTTATGTCGTATCACACTGAAATTGATAGAAACACATGAAAATGCATGTGTACCTTCACTCTGCTAGCAGAACCAAGCATTAGAAGTGAGTCTGGATCGAATATGACGAAAAGTGACTGGTATGTGTCCGATAACACTGAAATTGATGGAAACATATGAAAATGCATATACTGTGTGTGCCGTGACTCTTCTAGCAGTACCAAGCATTAGGTGTGAGTATGGATCGAATATGACGAAAAGTGACTGGTATGTGTCCGATAACACTGAAATTGATGGAAACATATGAAAATGCATATACTGTGTGTGCCGTGACTCTGCTAGCAGAACCAAGCATTAGGTGTGAGTATGGTTCGAATATGACGAAAAGTGACTGGTATATGTCCGAAAACACTGAAATTGAAAGAAACATAGGAAAATGCATGTACTGTGTGTACCTTCACTCTGCTACTACAACAGAGCGTTTTGGACGATTCTGCATCGATTCTGATGAAAAGTGACTAGTTTGTGTCGTACAACACTGAAATTGACAGAAACACATGAAAATGCATTTACTGTGTGCGCCGTGACTCTTTTTCTGCAAGAGAGCGTTTTGGAAGAGTATGCATCAATTCCGATGAAAAGTGACTAGTTTGTGCCCACTAACACTGAAATTGATAGAAACACATGAAAATGCATAATCTCTGTGTGTCTTCACTTCTGCTAGCAGAACCAAGCATTAGAAGTGAGTCTGGATCGAATATGATGAAAAGTGACTAGTGTCTCTCTGATAACACTGAAATTGATAGAAACATATGAAAATGTATATACTGTGTGTACCTTCAATCTGCTACTACAACAGAGCGTTTTGGATGATTCTGCATCGATTCTGATGAAAAGCCACTAGTTTGGGCCCAATAACACAGAAATTGATAGAAACATATGAAAATGCATATACTGTGTGTGCCGTGACTTTGCTACTTCAACAGAGCGTTTTGGACGAGTCTGCATCGATTCTGATGAAAAGTGACTGGTTTGTGTCGTACAACACTGAAATTGATAGAAACATATGAAAATGCATATACTGTGTGTAACTTCACTCTGCTACTACAACAGAGCGTTTTGGACGATTCTGCATCGATTCTGATGAAAAGTGACTAGTTTGTGTCGTAAAACACTGAAATTGACAGAAACACATGAAAATGCATAGACTGTGTGTCCCTTCACTCTGCTAGCAGAACCAAGCATTAGGATTGAGTCTGGATCGAATATGACGAAAAGTGACTAGTTTATGTCTGACAACACTGAAATTGAGAGAAACACATGAAAATGCATATACTGTATATACCTTCACTCTGGTAGCAGAACCAAACATTAGAAGTGAGTCTGGATCGAATATGATGAAAAGTGACTATTTTGTGTCCGATAACACTAAAATTGATAGAAACACATGAAAATGCATATACTGTGTGTACCCTCACTCTGCTAGAATAACCAAGCATTAGAAGTGAGTCTGGATTGAATATGATGAAAAGTGACTAGTTTCTGTCTGATAACACTGAAATTGATAGAAACATATGAAAATGCATATACTGTGTGTACCTTCACTCTTTTTCTGCAACAGAGCGTTTTGGAAGAGTCTGCATCAATTCCGATGAAAAGTGACTATTTTGTGTCCGATAACACTGAAATTGATAGAAACACATGAAAATGCATATACTTTGTGCGCCGTGACTCTTTTTCTGCAAGAGAGCGTTTGTATGCATCAATTCCAATGAAAAGTGACTATTTTGTGTCGAATGACACTGAAATTGATAGAAACACATGAAAATGCATAGACTGTGTGTACCTTCACTCTGTTAGCAGAACCAATCATTAGAAGTGGGTCTGGATCGAATATGATGAAAAGTGACTAGTTTCTGTCTGATAACACTGGAATTGATAGAAACATATGAAAATGCATATACTGTGTGTACCTTCACTCTGCTACCACACAGAGCGTTTTGGACGAGTCTGCATCGATTCTGATGAAAAGTGACTATTTTGTGTCGGATAACACTGAAAATGATAGAAACACATGAAAATGCATATATTGTGTGCGCCGTGACTCTTTTTCTGCAACAGAGCGTTTTGGAAGAGTCTGCATCAATTCCGATGAAAAGTGACTATTTTGTGTCCGATAACACTGAAATTGATAGAAACACATGAAAATGCATATATTGTGTGCGCCGTGACTCTTTTTCTGCAAGAGAGCGTTTGTATGCATCAATTCCGATGAAAAGTGACTATTTTGTGTCGAATGACACTGAAATTGATAGAAACAATGAAAATGCATAGACTGTGTGTACCTTCACTCTGCTAGCAGAACCAAGCATTAGAAGTGAGTCTGGATCGAATATGATGAAAAGTGACTAGTTTCTGTCTGATAACACTGAAATTGATAGAAACATATGAAAATGCATATATTGTGTGTACCTTCACTCTGCTACTACAACAGAGCGTTTTGGACGATTCTGCATCGATTCTGATGAAAAGTGACTAGTTTGTGTCGTACAACACTGAAATTGAGAGAAACACATGAAAATGCATATACTGTGTGCGCCGTGACTCTTTTTCTGCAACAGAGCGTTTTGGAAGAGTCTGCCTCAATTCCGATGAAAAGTGACTATTTTGTGTCCGATAACACTGAAATTGATAGAAACACATGAAAATGCATATACTTTATGCGCCGTGACTCTTTTTCTGCAAGAGAGCGTTTTGGAAGAGTATGCATCAATTCCGATGAAAAGTGACTATTTTGTGTCCGATAACACTGAAATTGATAGAAACAATGAAAATGCATAGACTGTGTGTACCTTCACTCTGCTAGCAGAACCAAGCATTACAAGTGAGTCTGGATTGAATATGATGAAAAGTGACTAGTTTCTGTCTGATAACACTGAAATTGATAGAAACATATGAAAATGCATATACTGTGTTTACCTTCACTCTGCTACTACAACAGAGCGTTTTGGACGAGTCTGCATCGATTCTGATGAAAAGTGACTATTTTGTGTCCGATAACACTGAAATTGATAGAAACACATGAAAATGCATATACTGTGTGCGCCGTGACTCTTTTTCTGCAACAGAGCGTTTTGGAAGAGTCTGCATCAATTCCGATGAAAAGTGACTATTTTGTGTCCGATAACACTGAAATTGATATAAACACATGAAAATGCATATACTTTGTGCGCCGTGACTCTTTTTCTGCAAGAGAGCGTTTTGGAAGAGTCTGCATCAATTCCGATGAAAAGTGACTATTTTGTGTCCGATAACACTGAAATTGATAGAAACACGTGAAAATGCATATACTTTGTGCGCCGTGACTCTTTTTCTGCAAGAGAGCGTTTTGGAAGAGTATGCATCAATTCCGATGAAAAGTGACTAGTTTGTGTCGTACAACACTGAAATTGACAGAAACATATGAAAATGCATATACTGTGAGCGCCGTGACTCTTTTTCTGCAACAGAGCGTTTTGGAAGAGTCTGCATCAATTCCGATGAAAAGTGACTAATTTGTGTCGTACAACACTGAAATTGACAGAAACATATGAAAATGCATATACTGTGTGTACCTTCACTCTGCTACTACAACAGAGCGTTTTGGAAGAGTCTGCATCAATTCCGATGAAAAGTGACTATTTTGTGTCCGATAACACTGAAATTGATAGAAACAATGAAAATGCATAGACTGTGTGTACCTTCACTCTGCTAGCAGAACCAAGCATTAGAAGTGAGTCTGGATCGAATATGATGAAAAGTGAATAGTTTCTGTCTGATAACACTGAAATTGATAGAAACATATGAAAATGCATATACTGTGTGTACCTTCACTCTGCTACTACAACAGAGCGTTTTGGACGATTCTGCATCGATTCTGATGAAAAGTGACTAGTTTGTGTCGTACAACACTGAAATTGACAGAAACACATGAAAATGCATATACTGTTTGCGCCGTGACTCTTTTTCTGCAACAGAGCGTTTTGGAAGAGTCTGCATCAATTCCGATGAAAAGTGACTATTTTGTGTCCGATAACACTGAAATTGATAGAAACACGTGAAAATGCATATACTTTGTGCGCCGTGACTCTTTTTCTGCAAGAGAGCGTTTTGGAAGAGTATGCATCAATTCCGATGAAAAGTGACTAGTTTGTGTCGTACAACACTGAAATTGACAGAAACACATGAAAATGCATATACTGTGAGCGCCGTGACTCTTTTTCTGCAACAGAGCGTTTTGGAAGAGTCTGCATCAATTCCGATGAAAAGTGACTAATTTGTGTCGTACAACACTGAAATTGACAGAAACATATGAAAATGCATATACTGTGTGTACCTTCACTCTGCTACTACAACAGAGCGTTTTGGAAGAGTCTGCATCAATTCCGATGAAAAGTGACTATTTTGTGTCCGATAACACTGAAATTGATAGAAACAATGAAAATGCATAGACTGTGTGTACCTTCACTCTGCTAGCAGAACCAAGCATTAGAAGTGAGTCTGGATCGAATATGATGAAAAGTGAATAGTTTCTGTCTGATAACACTGAAATTGATAGAAACATATGAAAATGCATATACTGTGTGTACCTTCACTCTGCTACTACAACAGAGCGTTTTGGAAGAGTCTGCATCAATTCCGATGAAAAGTGACTATTTTGTGTCCGATAACACTGAAATTGATAGAAACACATGAAAATGCATATACTTTATGCGCCGTGACTCTTTTTCTGCAAGAGAGCGTTTTGGAAGAGTATGCATCAATTCCGATGAAAAGTGACTATTTTGTGTCGAATGACACTGAAATTGATAGAAACATTGAAAATGCATAGACTGTGTGTACCTTCACTCTGCTAGCAGAACCAAGCATTAGAAGTGAGTCTGGATCGAATATGATGAAAAGTGACTAGTTTCTGTCTGATAACACTGAAATTGATAGAAACATATGAAAATGCATATACTGTGTGTACCTTCACTCTGCTACTACAACAGAGCGTTTTGGAAGAGTATGCATCAATTCCGATGAAAAGTGACTATTTTGTGTCCGATAACACTGAAATTGATAGAAACACATGAAAATGCATATACTGTGTGCGCCGTGACTCTTTTTCTGCAACAGAGCGTTTTGGAAGAGTCTGCATCAATTCCGATGAAAAGTGACTATTTTGTGTCCGATAACACTGAAATTGATAGAAACACTTGAAAATGCATAGACTGTGTGTACCTTCACTCTGCTAGCAGAACCAAGCATTAGAAGTGAGTCTTGATCGAATATGATGAAAAGTGACTAGTTTCTGTCTGATAACACTGAAATTGATAGAAACATATGAAAATGCATATACTGTGTGTACCTTCACTCTGCTACTACAACAGAGCGTTTTGGACGATTCTGCATCGATTCTGATGAAAAGTGACTAGTTTGTGTCGTACAACACTGAAATTGACAGAAACACATGAAAATGCATATACTGTGTGCGCTGTGACTTTTTTTCTGCAACAGAGCGTTTTGGAAGAGTCTGCCTCAATTCCGATGAAAAGTGACTATTTTGTGTCCGATAACACTGAAATTGATAGAAACACATGAAAATGCATATACTGTGTGCGCCGTGACTCTGCTACTTCATCAGAGCGTTTTGGACGACTCTGCATCGATTCTGATGAAAAGTGACTAGTTTGTGTCCGATAACACTGAAATTGATAGAAACAAATGAAAATGCATATACTGTGTTAACCTTCAGTCTACTAGCAGAACCAAGCATTATGTGTTAGTCTGGATCGAATTTGATGAAAAGTGACTAGTTTCTGTCTGATATCACTGAAATTGATAGAAACATACGAAAATGTGTGCCGTGATTCTGCTACTTCAACAGAGCGTTTTGGACGAGTCTGCATCAATTCTGATGAAAACCGACTAGTTTGGGCCCAATAACATTGAAATTGACAGAAACACATGAAAATGCACATACTGTGTGCGCCGTGACTCTTCTTCTGCAACGGAGCGTTTTGGACGAGTCTGCATCAATTTCGATGAAAAGTGACTATTTTGTGTCCGATAACACTGAAATTGACAGAAACACATGAAAATGCATATACTGTGGGTACTTTCACTCTGCTACTAGAGCAGAGCGTTTTGGACGAGTCTGCATCAATTCTGATGAAAAGTGACTAGTTTGTGTCATATAACACTGAAATTGATAGAAACACTTGAAAATGCATATTCTCTGTGTGTACCTTCACTCTGCTACTACAACAGAGCGTTTTGGACGAGTCTGCATCGATTCCGATGAAAAGTGACTATTTTGTGTCCGATAACACTGAAATTGATAGAAACACATGAAAATGCATATACTGTGTTAACCTTCACTCTACTAGCAGAACCAAGCATCAGTTGTGAGTCTGGATCGAATATGATGAAAAGTGACTAGTTTGTGTCATATAACACTGAAATTGATAGAAACACATGAAAATGCATATACTGTGTTAACCTTCACTCTACTAGCAGAACCAAGCATTATGTGTAAGTCTGGATCGAATTTGATGAAAAGTGACTAGTTTCTGTCTGATATCACTGAAATTGATAGAAACATATGAAAATGTATATACTTTGTGTGCCGTGATTCTGCTACTCCAACATAGCGTTTTGGACGAGTCTGCATCAAGTGAGATGAAAACCGACTAGTTTGGGCCCAATAACACTGAAATTGATAGAAACACATGAAAATGCATATACTGAGTGTACCTTCACTCTGCTAGCAGAACCTAGCAGTAGGAGTGAGTATGGATCGAATATGATGAAAAGTGACTAGTTTCTGTCTGATAACACTGAAATTGATAGAAACATATGAAAATGCATATACTGTGTGTACCTTCACTCTGCTACTACAACAGAGCGTTTTGGACGAGTCTGCATCGATTCCGATGAAAAGTGACTATTTTGTGTCCGATAACACTGAAATTGATAGAAACACTTGAAAATGCATAGACTGTGTGTACCTTCACTCTGCTAGCAGAACCAAGCATTAGAAGTGAGTCTTGATCGAATATGATGAAAAGTGACTAGTTTCTGTCTGATAACACTGAAATTGATAGAAACATATGAAAATGCATATACTCTGTGTACCTTCACTCTGCTACTACAACAGAGCGTTTTGGACGATTCTGCATCGATTCTGATGAAAAGTGACTAGTTTGTGTCGTACAACACTGAAATTGACAGAAACACATGAAAATGCATATACTGTTTGCGCTGTGACTCTTTTTCTGCAACAGAGCGTTTTGGAAGAGTCTGCATCAATTCCGATGAAAAGTGACTATTTTGTGTCCGATAACACTGAAATTGATATAAACACATGAAAATGCATATACTTTGTGCGCCGTGACTCTTTTTCTGCAAGAGAGCGTTTTGGAAGAGTCTGCATCAATTCCGATGAAAAGTGACTATTTTGTGTCCGATAACACTGAAATTGATAGAAACACGTGAAAATGCATATACTTTGTGCGCCGTGACTCTTTTTCTGCAAGAGAGCGTTTTGGAAGAGTATGCATCAATTCCGATGAAAAGTGACTAGTTTGTGTCGTACAACACTGAAATTGACAGAAACACATGAAAATGCATATACTGTGAGCGCCGTGACTCTTTTTCTGCAACAGAGCGTTTTGGAAGAGTCTGCATCAATTCCGATGAAAAGTGACTAGTTTGTGTCGTACAACACTGAAATTGACAGAAACATATGAAAATGCATATACTGTGTGTACCTTCACTCTGCTACTACAACAGAGCGTTTTGGAAGAGTCTGCATCAATTCCGATGAAAAGTGACTATTTTGTGTCCGATAACACTGAAATTGATAGAAACACATGAAAATGCATAGACTGTGTGTACCTTCACTCTGCTAGCAGAACCAAGCATTAGAAGTGAGTCTGGATCGAATATGATGAAAAGTGACTAGTTTCTGTCTGATAACACTGAAATTGATAGAAACATATGAAAATGCATATATTGTGTGTACCTTCACTCTGCTACTACAACAGAGCGTTTTGGACGATTCTGCATCGATTCTGATGAAAAGTGACTAGTTTGTGTCGTACAACACTGAAATTGAGAGAAACACATGAAAATGCATATACTGTGTGCGCCGTGACTCTTTTTCTGCAACAGAGCGTTTTGGAAGAGTCTGCCTCAATTCCGATGAAAAGTGACTATTTTGTGTCCGATAACACTGAAATTGATAGAAACACATGAAAATGCATATACTTTATGCGCCGTGACTCTTTTTCTGCAAGAGAGCGTTTTGGAAGAGTATGCATCAATTCCGATGAAAAGTGACTATTTTGTGTCCGATAACACTGAAATTGATAGAAACAATGAAAATGCATAGACTGTGTGTACCTTCACTCTGCTAGCAGAACCAAGCATTAGAAGTGAGTCTGGATCAAATATGATGAAAAGTGAATAGTTTCTGTCTGATAACACTGAAATTGATAGAAACATATGAAAATGCATATACTGTGTGTACCTTCACTCTGCTACTACAACAGAGCGTTTTGGAAGAGTCTGCATCAATTCCGATGAAAAGTGACTATTTTGTGTCCGATAACACTGAAATTGATAGAAACACATGAAAATGCATATACTTTATGCGCCGTGACTCTTTTTCTGCAAGAGAGCGTTTTGGAAGAGTATGCATCAATTCCGATGAAAAGTGACTATTTTGTGTCGAATGACACTGAAATTGATAGAAACATTGAAAATGCATAGACTGTGTGTACCTTCACTCTGCTAGCCGAACCAAGCATTAGAAGTGAGTCTGGATCGAATATGATGAAAAGTGACTAGTTTCTGTCTGATAACACTGAAATTGATAGAAACATATGAAAATGCATATACTGTGTGTACCTTCACTCTGCTACTACAACAGAGCGTTTTGGAAGAGTCTGCATCAATTCCGATGAAAAGTGACTATTTTGTGTCCGATAACACTGAAATTGATAGAAACACATGAAAATGCATATACTTTATGCGCCGTGACTCTTTTTCTGCAAGAGAGCGTTTTGGAAGAGTATGCATCAATTCCGATGAAAAGTGACTATTTTGTGTCGAATGACACTGAAATTGATAGAAACAATGAAAATGCATATACTGTGTGTACCTTCACTCTGCTACTACAACAGAGCGTTTTGGAAGAGTATGCATCAATTCCGATGAAAAGTGACTATTTTGTGTCCGATAACACTGAAATTGATAGAAACACATGAAAATGCATATACTGTGTGCGCCGTGACTCTTTTTCTGCAACAGAGCGTTTTGGAAGAGTCTGCATCAATTCCGATGAAAAGTGACTATTTTGTGTCCGATAACACTGAAATTGATAGAAACACTTGAAAATGCATAGACTGTGTGTACCTTCACTCTGCTAGCAGAACCAAGCATTAGAAGTGAGTCTTGATCGAATATGATGAAAAGTGACTAGTTTCTGTCTGATAACACTGAAATTGATAGAAACATATGAAAATGCATATACTGTGTGTACCTTCACTCTGCTACTACAACAGAGCGTTTTGGACGATTCTGCATCGATTCTGATGAAAAGTGACTAGTTTGTGTCGTACAACACTGAAATTGACAGAAACACATGAAAATGCATATACTGTTTGCGCCGTGACTCTTTTTCTGCAACAGAGCGTTTTGGAAGAGTCTGCATCAATTCCGATGAAAATTGACTATTTTGTGTCCGATAACACTGAAATTGATAGAAACACATGAAAATGCATATACTTTGTGCGCCGTGACTCTGCTACTTCATCAGAGCGTTTTGGACGACTCTGCATCGATTCTGATGAAAAGTGACTAGTTTATGTCGTATCACACTGAAATTGATAGAAACACATGAAAATGCATATACTGTGTGCGCCGTGACTCTTCTTCTGCAACAGAGCGTTTTGGACGAGTCTGCATCAATTCCGATGAAAAGTGACTAGTTTCTGTCTGATAACACTGAAATTGATAGAAACATATGAAAATGCGGATACTTTGTGTGCCGTGACTCTGCTACTTCAACAGAGCGTTTTGGACGAGTCTGCATCAATTCTGATGAAAAGTGACTAGTTTGTGTCCGATAACACTGAAATTGATAGAAACAAATGAAAATGCATATACTGTGTTAACCTTCAGTCTACTAGCAGAACCAAGCATTATGTGTTAGTCTGGATCGAATTTGATGAAAAGTGACTAGTTTCTGTCTGATATCACTGAAGTTGATAGAAACATACGAAAATGTGTGCCGTGATTCTGCTACTTCAACAGAGCGTTTTGGACAAGTCTGCATCAATTCTGATGAAAACCGACTAGTTTGGGCCCAATAACATTGAAATTGACAGAAACACATGAAAATGCACATACTGTGTGCGCCGTGACTCTTCTTCTGCAACGGAGCGTTTTGGACGAGTCTGCATCAATTTCGATGAAAAGTGACTATTTTGTGTCCGATAACACTGAAATTGACAGAAACACATGAAAATGCATATACTGTGGGTACTTTCACTCTGCTACTAGAGCAGAGCGTTTTGGACGAGTCTGCATCAATTCTGATGAAAAGTGACTAGTTTGTGTCATATAACACTGAAATTGATAGAAACACTTGAAAATGCATATTCTCTGTGTGTACCTTCACTCTGCTACTACAACAGAGCGTTTTGGACGAGTCTGCATCGATTCCGATGAAAAGTGACTATTTTGTGTCCGATAACACTGAAATTGATAGAAACACATGAAAATGCATATACTGTGTTAACCTTCACTCTACTAGCAGAACCAAGCATCAGTTGTGAGTCTGGATCGAATATGATGAAAAGTGACTAGTTTGTGTCATATAACACTGAAATTGATAGAAACACATGAAAATGCATATACTGTGTTAACCTTCACTCTACTAGCAGAACCAAGCATTATGTGTAAGTCTGGATCGAATTTGATGAAAAGTGACTAGTTTCTGTCTGTTATCACTGAAATTGATAGAAACATATGAAAATGTATATACTTTGTGTGCCGTGATTCTGCTACTCCAACATAGCGTTTTGGACGAGTCTGCATCAAGTGAGATGAAAACCGACTAGTTTGGGCCCAATAACACTGAAATTGATAGAAACACATGAAAATGCATATACTGAGTGTACCTTCACTCTGCTAGCAGAACCTAGCAGTAGGAGTGAGTATGGATCGAATATGATGAAAAGTGACTAGTTTCTGTCAGATAACACTGAAATTGATAGAAACATATGAAAATGCATATACTGTGTGTACCTTCACTCTGCTACTACAACAGAGCGTTTTGGACGAGTCTGCATCGATTCCGATGAAAAGTGACTATTTTGTGTCCGATAACACTGAAATTGATAGAAACAGAAGAAAATGCATATATTGTGTGCGCCGTCACTCTGCTAGCAGAAACATGCATACAGTGTGAGTCTGGATCGAATATGATGAAAAGTAACTAGTTTCTGTCTGATAATACTGAAATTGATATAAACACATGAAAATGCATATATTGTGTGAGCCTTCACTCTACTAGCAGAACCAAGCATTAGGTGTGAGTCTGGATCGAATATGATGAAAAGTGACTAGTTTCTGTCTGATAACACTGAAATTGATAGAAACATATGAAAATGCATATACTTTGTGTTTCGTGATTCTACTACTTCAACAGAGCGTTTTGGACGAGTCTGCATCAATTCTGATGAAAACCGACTAGTTTGGGCCCAATAACATTGAAATTGACAGAAACACATGAAAATGCATATACTGTGTGCGCCGTGACTCTTCTTCTGCAACGGAGCGTTTTGGACGAGTCTGCATCAATTCTGATGAAAAGTGACTAGTTTATGTCGTATCACACTGAAATTGATAGAAACATATGAAAATGCATATACTTTGTGTGCCGTGACTCTGCTACTTCATCAGAGCGTTTTGGACGACTCTGCATCGATTCTGATGAAAAGTGACTAGTTTATGTCGTATCACACTGAAATTGATAGAAACACATGAAAATGCATATACTGTGTGCGCCGTGACTCTTCTTCTGCAACAGAGCGTTTTGGACGAGTCTGCATCAATTCCGATGAAAAGTGACTAGTTTCTGTCTGATAACACTGAAATTGATAGAAACATATGAAAATACGGATACTTTGTGTGCCGTGACTCTGCTACTTCAACAGAGCGTTTTGGACGAGTCTGCATCAATTCTGATGAAAAGTGACTAGTTTGTGTCCGATAACACTGAAATTGATAGAAACAAATGAAAATGCATATACTGTGTTAACCTTCAGTCTACTAGCAGAACCAAGCATTATGTGTTAGTCTGGATCGAATTTGATGAAAAGTGACTAGTTTCTGTCTGATATCACTGAAATTGATAGAAACATACGAAAATGTGTGCCGTGATTCTGCTACTTCAACAGAGCGTTTTGGACGAGTCTGCATCAAGTGAGATGAAAACCGACTAGTTTGGGCCCAATAACACTGAAATTGATAGAAACACATGAAAATACATGTACTGTGTTTACTTTCACTCTGCTACTAGAGCAGAGCGTTTTGGACGAGTCCGCATCGATTCTGATGAAAAGTAACTAGTTTGTGTCATATAACACTGAAATTGATAGAGACACATGAAAATGCATATACTGAGTGTATCTTCACTCTGCTAGCAGAACCAAGCATTAGATGTGAGTCTGGATCGAATATGATGAAAAGTGACTAGTTTCTGTCTGATATCACTGAAATTGATAGAAACATACGAAAATGTTTGCCGTGATTCTGCTACTTCAACAGAGCGTTTTGGACGAGTCTGCATCAATTCTGATGAAAACCGACTAGTTTGGGCCCAATAACATTGAAATTGACAGAAACACATGAAAATGCACATACTGTGTGCGCCGTGACTCTTCTTCTGCAACGGAGCGTTTTGGACGAGTCTGCATCAATTTCGATGAAAAGTGACTATTTTGTGTCCGATAACACTGAAATTGACAGAAACACATGAAAATGCATATACTGTGGGTACTTTCACTCTGCTACTAGAGCAGAGCGTTTTGGACGAGTCTGCATCAATTCTGATGAAAAGTGACTAGTTTGTGTCATATAACACTGAAATTGATAGAAACACTTGAAAATGCATATTCTCTGTGTGTACCTTCACTCTGCTACTACAACAGAGCGTTTTGGACGAGTCTGCATCGATTCCGATGAAAAGTGACTATTTTGTGTCCGATAACACTGAAATTGATAGAAACACATGAAAATGCATATACTGTGTTAACCTTCACTCTACTAGCAGAACCAAGCATCAGTTGTGAGTCTGGATCGAATATGATGAAAAGTGACTAGTTTGTGTCATATAACACTGAAATTGATAGAAACACATGAAAATGCATATACTGTGTTAACCTTCACTCTGCTAGCAGAACCAAGCATTAGAAGTGAGTCTGGATCGAATATGATGAAAAGTGAATAGTTTCTGTCTGATAACACTGAAATTGATAGAAACATATGAAAATGCATATACTTTGTGTTTCGTGATTCTACTACTTCAACAGAGCGTTTTGGACGAGTCTGCATCAATTCTGATGAAAACCGACTAGTTTGGGCCCAATAACATTGAAATTGACAAAAACACATGAAAATGCATATACTGTGTGCGCCGTGACTCTTCTTCTGCAACAGAGCGTTTTGGACGAGTCTGCATCAATTCCGATGAAAAGTGACTAGTTTCTGTCTGATAACACTGAAATTGATAGAAACATATGAAAATGCGGATACTTTGTGTGCCGTGACTCTGCTACTTCAACAGAGCGTTTTGGACGAGTCTGCATCAATTCTGATGAAAAGTGACTAGTTTGTGTCCGATAACACTGAAATTGATAGAAACAAATGTAAATGCATATACTGTGTTAACCTTCAGTCTACTAGCAGAACCAAGCATTATGTGTTAGTCTGGATCGAATTTGATGAAAAGTGACTAGTTTCTGTCTGATATCACTGAAATTGATAGAAACATACGAAAATGTGTGCCGTGATTCTGCTACTTCAACAGAGCGTTTTGGACGAGTCTGCATCAAGTGAGATGAAAACCGACTAGTTTGGGCCCAATAACACTGAAATTGATAGAAACACATGAAAATACATGTACTGTGTTTACTTTCACTCTGCTACTAGAGCAGAGCGTTTTGGACGAGTCCGCATCGATTCTGATGAAAAGTAACTAGTTTGTGTCATATAACACTGAAATTGATAGAGACACATGAAAATGCATATACTGAGTGTATCTTCACTCTGCTAGCAGAACCAAGCATTAGATGTGAGACTGGATCGAATATGATGAAAGTGACTAGTTTTTGTCTGATAACACTGAAATTGATAGAAAAATATGAAAATGCATCTACTGTGTGTACTTTCACTCTGTTACTAGAGCAGAGCGTTTTGGACGAGTCTTCATCAATTCTGATGAAAACCGACTAGTTTGTGTCGTACAACACTGATATTGATAGAAACACATGAAAATGCATATAATGTGTGTACTTTCACTCTGCTACTAGAACAGAGCGTTTTGGACGAGTCTGCATCGATTCCGATGAAAAGTGACTATTTTGTGTCCGATAACACTGAATTTGATAGAAACACATGAAAATGCATATAATGTGTATACTTTCACTCTGCTAGCAGAACCAAGCATTAGATGTGAGTCTGGATCGAATATGATGAAAAGTGACTAGTTTCTGTCTGATAACACTGAAATTGATAGAAACATATGAAAATGCGGATACTTTGTGTGCCGTGACTCTGCTACTTCAACAGAGCGTTTTTGACGAGTCTGCATCAATTCCGATGAAAAGTGACTAGTTTCTGTCTGATAACACTGAAATTGATAGAAACATATGAAAATGCGGATACTTTGTGTGCCGTGACTCTTCTTCTGCAACAGAGCGTTTTGGACGAGTCTGCATCAATTCCGATGAAAAGTGACTAGTTTCTGTCTGATAACACTGAAATTGATAGAAACATATGAAAATGCGGATACTTTGTGTGCCGTGACTCTGCTACTTCAACAGAGCGTTTTGGACGAGTCTGCATCAATTCTGATGAAAAGTGACTAGTTTGTGTCCGATAACACTGAAATTGATAGAAACAAATGAAAATGCATATACTGTGTTAACCTTCAGTCTACTAGCAGAACCAAGCATTATGTGTTAGTCTGGATCGAATTTGATGAAAAGTGACTAGTTTCTGTCTGATATCACTGAAATTGATAGAAACATACGAAAATGTGTGCCGTGATTCTGCTACTTCAACAGAGCGTTTTGGACGAGTCTGCATCAAGTGAGATGAAAACCGACTAGTTTGGGCCCAATAACACTGAAATTGATAGAAACACATGAAAATGCATAGACTGTGTGGACCTTCAATCTGCTAGCAGAACCAAGCATTAGAAGTGATTCTGGATCGAATATGATGAAAAGTGACTAGTTTCTGTTTGATAACACTGAAATTGATAGAAACACATGAAAATGCATATACTGTGTGTACCTTCACTCTGCTACTACAACAGAGCGTTTTGGACGAGTTTGCATCGATTCTGATGAAAAGTGACTAGTTTATGTTGTATCACACTAAAATTGATAGAAACAAATGAAAATGCATATACTGTGTGTACCTTCACTCTGCTAGTACGACCAAGCATTAGAAGTGAGTCTGGATCGAATATGATGAAAAGTGACTTTTTTGTGTCCGATAACACTGAAATTGATAGAAACACATGAAAATGCATATACTGTGTGCGCCGTGACTCTTCTCCTGCAACAGAGCGTTTTGGACGAGTCTGCATCAATTCCGATGAAAAGTGACTAGTTTCTGTCTGATAGCACTGAAATTGATAGAAACACATGAAAATGCATAGACTGTGTGTACCTTCACTCTGCTAACAGAACCAAGCATTAGAAGTGAGTCTGGATGGAACATGATGAAAAGTGACTAGTTTGTGTCCGATAACACTGAAATTGATAGAAACACATGAAAATGCATATACTGTGTGTACCTTCACTCTGCTACTACAAGAGAGCGTTTTGGACGAGTCTGCATCGATTCTGATGAAAAGTGACTAGTTTATGTCGTATCACACTGAAATTGATAGAAACACATGAAAATGCATAGACTGTGTGGACCTTAACTCTGCTAGCAGAACCAAGCATTAGAAGTGAGTCTGGATCGAATATGATGAAAAGTGACTAGTTTCTGTCTGATATCACTGAAATTGATAGAAACATACGAAAATGTATATACTTTGTGTGCCGTGATTCTGCTACTTCAACAGAGCGTTTTGGACGAGTCTGCATCAAGTCAGATGAAAACCGACTAGTTTGGGCCCAATAACACTGAAATTGATAGAAACACATGAAAATACATGTACTGTGTTTACTTTCACTCTGCTACTAGAACAGAGCGTTTTGGACGAGTCTGCATCGATTCCGATGAAAAGTGACTATTTTGTGTCCGATAACACTGAATTTGATAGAAACACATGAAAATGCATATAATGTGTATACTTTCACTCTGCTAGCAGAACCAAGCATTAGATGTGAGTCTGGATCGAATATGATGAAAAGTGACTAGTTTCTGTCTGATAACACTGAAATTGATAGAAACATATGAAAATGCATATACTTTGTGTACCTTCACTCTGCTAGCAGAACCAAGCATTAGAAGTGAGTATGGATTGAATATGATGAAAAATGACTTTTTTGTGTCCGATAACACTGAAATTGATAGAAACACATGAAAATGCATATACTGTGTGCGCCGTGACTCTTCTTCTGCAACAGAGCGTTTTGGACGAGTCTGCATCAATTCCGATGAAAAGTGACTAGTTTCTGTCTGATAACACTGAAATTGATAGAAACATATGAAAATGCGGATACTTTGTGTGCCGTGACTCTGCTACTTCAACAGAGCGTTTTGGACGAGTCTGCATCAATTCCGATGAAAAGTGACTAGTTTCTGTCTGATAACACTGAAATTGATAGAAACATATGAAAATGCGGATACTTTGTGTGCCGTGACTCTGCTACTTCAACAGAGCGTTTTGGACGAGTCTGCATCGATTCTGATGAAAAGTGACTAGTTTATGTCGTATCACACTGAAATTGATAGAAACACATGAAAATGCATATACTGTGTACACCTTCACTCTGCTACTACAACAGAGCGTTTTGGACGAGTCTGCATCGATTCTGATGAAAAGTGACTAGTTTGTGTCGTACAACACTGAAATTGACAGAAACACATGAAAATGCATATACTGTGTGCGCCGTGACTCTTTTTCTGCAACAGAGCGTTTAGGAAGAGTCTGCATCAATTCCGATGAAAAGTGACTAGTTTCTGTCTGATAACACTGAAATTGATAGAAACATATGAAAATGCGGATACTTTGTGTGCCGTGACTCTGCTACTTCAACAGAGCGTTTTTGACGAGTCTGCATCAATTCCGATGAAAAGTGACTAGTTTCTGTCTGATAACACTGAAATTGATAGAAACATATGAAGATGCGCATACTTTGTGTGCCGTGACTCTGCTACTTCAACAGAGCATTTTGGACGAGTCTGCATCGATTCTGATGAAAAGTGACTAGTTTATGTCGTATCACACTGAAATTGATAGAAACACATGAAAATGCATATACTGTGTACACCTTCACTCTGCTACTACAACAGAGCGTTTTGGACGAGTCTGCATCGATTCTGATGAAAAGTGACTAGTTTGTGTCGTACAACACTGAAATTGACAGAAACACATGAAAATGCATATACTGTGTGCGCCGTGACTCTTT
This sequence comes from Thunnus thynnus, assembly GCF_963924715.1. Taxonomy (NCBI): domain Eukaryota; kingdom Metazoa; phylum Chordata; class Actinopteri; order Scombriformes; family Scombridae; genus Thunnus; species Thunnus thynnus. Next base: position 27,430 of record NC_089521.1, on the reverse strand, counting down.
TTCTGCAACAGAGCGTTTAGGAAGAGTCTGCATCAATTCCGATGAAAAGTGACTATTTTGTGTCCGATAACACTGAAATTGATGGAAACACATGAAATTGCATATACTGCGTATACCTTCACTCTGCTAGCAGAACCAAGCATTAGGTGTGAGTCTGGATCGAATATGATGAAAAGTGACTAGTTTATGTCGTATCACACTGAAATTGATAGAAACACATGAAAATGCATAGACTGTGTGGACCTTCACTCTGCTAGCAGAACCAAGCATTAGAAGTGAGTCTGGATCGAATATGATGAAAAGTGACTAGTTTATGTCGTATCACACTGAAATTGATAGAAACACATGAAAATGCATATACTGTGTACACCTTCACTCTGCTACTACAACAGAGCGTTTTGGACGAGTCTGCATCGATTCTGATGAAAAGTGACTAGTTTGTGTCGTACAACACTGAAATTGACAGAAACACATGAAAATGCATATACTGTGTGCGCCGTGACTCTTTTTCTGCAACAGAGCGTTTAGGAAGAGTCTGCATCAATTCCGATGAAAAGTGACTATTTTGTGTCCGATAACACTGAAATTGATGGAAACACATGAAATTGCATATACTGCGTATACCTTCACTCTGCTAGCAGAACCAAGCATTAGGTGTGAGTCTGGATCGAATATGATGAAAAGTGACTAGTTTATGTCGTATCACACTGAAATTGATAGAAACACATGAAAATGCATAGACTGTGTGGACCTTCACTCTGCTAGCAGAACCAAGCATTAGAAGTGAGTCTGGATCGAATATGATGAAAAGTGACTAGTTTATGTCGTATCACACTGAGATTGATAGAAACACATGAAAATGCATAGACTGTGTGTACCTTCACTCTGCTAGCAGAACCAAGCATTAGAAGTGATTCTGGATCGAATATGATGAAAAGTGACTAGTTTCTGTTTGATAACACTGAAATTGATAGAAACACATGAAAATGCATATACTGTGTGTACCTTCACTCTGCTACTACAACAGAGCGTTTTGGACGAGTTTGCATCGATTCTGATGAAAAGTGACTAGTTTATGTCGTATCACACTGAAATTGATAGAAACAAATGAAAATGCATATACTGTGTGTACCTTCACTCTGCTAGTACGACCAAGCATTAGAAGTGAGTCTGGATCGAATATGATGAAAAGTGACTTTTTTGTGTCCGATAACACTGAAATTGATAGAAACACATGAAAATGCATATACTGTGTGCGCCGTGACTCTTCTTCTGCAACAGAGCGTTTTGGACGAGTCTGCATCAATTCCGATGAAAAGTGACTAGTTTCTGTCTGATAGCACTGAAATTGATAGAAACACATGAAAATGCATAGACTGTGTGTACCTTCACTCTGCTAGCAGAACCAAGCATTAGAAGTGAGTCTGGATGGAACATGATGAAAAGTGACTAGTTTGTGTCCGATAACACTGAAATTGATAGAAACACATGAAAATGCATATACTGTGTGTACCTTCACTCTGCTACTACAAGAGAGCGTTTTGGACGAGTCTGCATCGATTCTGATGAAAAGTGACTAGTTTATGTCGTATCACACTGAAATTGATAGAAACACATGAAAATGCATAGACTGTGTGGACCTTAACTCTGCTAGCAGAACCAAGCATTAGAAGTGAGTCTGGATCGAATATGATGAAAAGTGACTAGTTTCTGTCTGATATCACTGAAATTGATAGAAACATACGAAAATGTATATACTTTGTGTGCCGTGATTCTGCTACTTCAACAGAGCGTTTTGGACGAGTCTGCATCAAGTGAGATGAAAACCGACTAGTTTGGGCCCAATAACACTGAAATTGATAGAAACACATGAAAATACATGTACTGTGTTTACTTTCACTCTGCTACTAGAGCAGAGCGTTTTGGACGAGTCCGCATCGATTCTGATGAAAAGTAACTAGTTTGTGTCATATAACACTGAAATTGATAGAGACACATGAAAATGCATATACTGAGTGTATCTTCACTCTGCTAGCAGAACCAAGCAGTAGGAGTGAGTCTGGATTGAATATGATGAAAGTGACTAGTTTTTGTCTGATAACACTGAAATTGATAGAAAAATATGAAAATGCATCTACTGTGTGTACTTTCACTCTGCTACTAGAGCAGAGCGTTTTGGACGAGTCTTCATCAATTCTGATGAAAACCGACTAGTTTGTGTCGTACAACACTGATATTGATAGAAACACATGAAAATGCATATAATGTGTGTACTTTCACTCTGCTACTAGAACAGAGCGTTTTGGACGAGTCTGCATCGATTCCGATGAAAAGTGACTATTTTGTGTCCGATAACACTGAATTTGATAGAAACACATGAAAATTCATATACTGTGTATACCTTCACTCTGCTACTACAACAGAGCGTTTTGGACGAGTCTGCATCGATTCTGATAAAAAGTGACTAGTTTGTGTCATATAACACTGAAATTAATAGAAACACATGAAAATGCATATACTGTGTGTACCTTCTCTCTGCTACTACAAGAGAGCGTTTTGGACGAGTCTGCATCAATTCCGATGAAAAGTGACTAGTTTGTGTCGTACAACACTAAAATTGATAGAAACACATGAAAATGCATAGACTGTGTATACCTTCACTCTGCTACTACAACAGAGCGTTTTGGACGAGTCTGCATCGATTCTGATGAAAAGTGACTAGTTTATGTCGTATAACACTGAAATTGATAGAAACAAATGAAAATGCATATACTGTGTGTGCCGTGACTTTACTAGTACAATAAAGCATTAGATGTGTGTGTATTTGATCCAGACTCACACCGAATGCGTGATTCTGCTAGTAGAGTCACGGCACACACAGCATATGCTTTTGTATATGTTTCTATCAATTTCAATGTTATTCAACTCAAACTAGTCACTTTTCATCATATACGATCCAGATTCACACCTAATGCTTGATTGTATTAGCAGAGTCATGGCACACAACGAAATGTTTCTTTTCATGCGTCTCTGTCAATTTCGCTGCTATTCCCCACAAACTAGTCACTTTTCATCATATTTGATCCAGACTCACACCTAATGCTTGGTTCTGCTAGCAGAGTCACGGCACACACAGCATATGCTTTTTTTTCCACTGCTGTGCAAAGGTAAACAAAGTGGAAAAGGCATACTGTCTGTCCAGATCGTGACCTTCTTATCTTTCCCTATCCTGCACGCCGCTGACAATGCAACTAATTCTGCTGCCTGGGCAGAGAAATTAGAAGGCAAAGCTCCAGACTCTAATACTTCATGCAGTGTAACTACAGCATAACCAAGTCTGTTAATCCCATCTAAATGTTTGCTTGCAGAACCATCTACAAACATCACAATGTCTGCATCAGGTAAAGGTGTGTCAATCAAATCAGCGCGAGGTAGGGTTAATTCATCGGTAATTGCCATACAATCATGAGGAATCCCTTCTACAGGTGTTGGAAGGAGCGTAGCTGGATTCAAAGCCGTACATCTCTCAATGGTCAAGTTTGGCTGGCCTAACAATGTGGCTATGCAAGATAAGTGTCTTTCTGGTGACATGTGTGAATGTTTGTGTTCCAGCAATAGCAAAGAGACAGCATGTGGCACTCTAAGAGTCAGTGGCCTAAACAAAACTAAGGCAGCTGAGGTCTGCATTGCCATAGCCGCTGCCACCACCGCCTGCAGGCATCCGGGCAGGGCTCTGCTTACTGGGTCAAGTCTGGAGGAATAGAAAGCAACAGGTCTTAATTTATCCCCATACTCCTGTAACAGGACAGATGTCATAAAACCATTTTTGCAATCCACTGTTTGTATGAAATCCTTTTTCATGTTAGGTAAGGCAAGTACAGATGAAGAAGCTATCCACTGCTTTAACTTTGTGAAAGCCTGCTCGCCCTCCTCAGTCCACACCACCTTATCTGAAGCAGCCATTGCTTTACCATAAATCATATTCTGTAATGGTTGTGCAATTTCGGCATAATTAGCAATCCATAACCTGCAGAACTTGCAAGTACCAAGAAAAGACATCATCTCTCGCTTTGTTGTAGGCTGTGGTAACTGCAGAATAGTTGTTTTTCTCTGCTCATCCAACACACGGCCTTCAGGAGTTAGCGTGTAGCCTAAATATTTCACCTCCTGACTCCACAGCTGGAGTTTAGACTTAGAGACTTTAACACCAGCTGCAGCTAGATATCTCAACAAGGCCAAAGTCATGTTTTTGCACTTTTGCTGCGAGCTAGAAGTCACAAGAATATCATCAACATAAGTCAAAATCTGTGACTCCTCCTCAGGAGGTTCAAAAAGGTCAATACATTTTTTAATTTCTTGTGAAAAGATAGTAGGGCTATCTTGAAACCCTTGAGGAAGTCTTGAATACGTCAATCATCTGTGTTTAAACGTGAACGCAAACCAAAACTGTGACTCAGGGCTCAAAGGAATGGTAACAAATGCGTTCGTCAAATCAATCACTGAGTACCAGACATTAGTGGGTTTTATGTTGTTCAAAAGAGTGTAGGGATCTGGCACGTTTGGAGCTCGCGGAATCACAGCTCGGTTCACAGCTTTTAAATCATTTACTAACTGCCACCCGGAAGTAGCTTTTTTCACAGGCAGAATTGGTGTGTTGCAGGGTGAGACAGGACAATCAACTAAAACCCCTTGTTTTATCAAACTGTCTATCACTTCTGAAATACCTTCCTCAGCTTCCGGCTTCAAAGGATAGTGTTTGACAAACGTCTATAAGAGCTTTTAGGTTTAATGGTAACAGGTGTGGCAGTACTTAACAACCCGATATCACCATCTTTCCCTGTACTCCAAAGTTCAGAAGGTAACTCTTCTAACTCTTTTTCCTGCTCCTCTGTAAGCAAACACACTTTGTCCTGCAATGATCACAAAGAGGGCTGCAAATGAGTTGTGGCTGCTCCCACTGTTACCCAATTCAGCGCCTTCTTGTACAGACCGTGTCTCTGGTGGAAAAACACACCGTCCCCCCCGACTCATTCTGCACCCAACCTTTTAAGGCCCTCTCCCCCAACTCCACTAACGCACCGACGTCCGTCCAGTGCATCTTAGGGGCCTTAGCAAGACCAATATGGGGCAGGGAATGACCTCTGTACACTCTGTCCAGTTGCTCATCCCCTTTTACTGCAACCCCCACATTTCCCAATTTATCCCAGTACAGTGAGGTCAAAGTCAGTCGGTAATTGGGATACCGAAAAAAAGTTTCCTCATATGCAGGGTCTGGCCCTGCTTCGAAATTTGAGTGTGTAAACACGCGCATGTCACCCTCCCCTTGAACTTCATTACCTGGCCTAGTTATACTAGCTGCTTCTCTCCTCAGTTCGGCAGTGATAGCTGCTGGGCCTTTTGTAACAGGGTCAATGCTATACCAAAACCGTGGCCTGTTTTTATCTTCAATCACAAAGATACAATCAGACTGAGCTTTTCGTAAAAACACAACCCCTTTGTCAGTTGGCATGATTCCAAGTTGCAATGCTGCCATGCCATCTCGACCTAGGAGGCCACCATTTTCAACATTACTGAAAAGCCAGTTACTGGATCAGTTAGTTTTGTTTTTTTTTGTCAATCTCTCTGAAGCTGACACTACTGATAGTTCTTGTTTTGTCAACCGACTACTGTCAGGCAACTCTTTTTTCTTCAACACAGTTTTGCAAGCTCCTGAATCACACAAAAAGGTACACTTTTCTCCCCTCACCAGCAGAGTCACAAAAGGTTTGTCATCCCACTCAGCTAACATTACTTCAACAGATTCCAAATTTAGCACTTCTCCTTGCGATAGAACCTCTGATCCCTCCACTTCCTCAGAATCATAGTCAGCATCTTCAGTTTTTGTTTTCTGTTCTGTATGTGTGTGTGTGATTGCATGACCTGATTCTGCAGGGGAAGCTAGTCAGAAGTCCTGCTCCTCATCCTTCTCTCTGTCATCATGTTCTCTTTTCTCTCTACGACCGCCTCCACGGCCCCCGCGTCCTCTCCTGCCCCGTCCACCGCCTTGACCTCCGCCCCGCCTGGTGTCCGCAGCTGGAATGAGACTTCTGCATTCTCTGGCGATGTGGCCTCTTTTCCCACAGCGATAGCAAATAATAATTTCCTTCCTGCGGGACTCAGAAGAGAAAAAGCAACCATCATCATTCTCACCGTCATTATAAAACACCTCTACTTTTTTATGTTTCTTATCTACATTTTCCAGAACTTTTACAGCGTGTTTAGCATGTGCAAGAATAACCCTTCTCTGCTCTCCTTCCCATCCGACCAAATGTTTTTTTATCCAATTTGCAATCTGTGGTTTTAAACCCCTCAGAAGGCAGGATGTTAACTGCGACTCGTAGCGTGGATTAACCCCATCTCCGATTCATGGCTCCAGCCCACTGTGTCCATTAAATGCTTCCGTGAGCCTGGCAGCATATTGTGCTACTGTCTCTTTCTCCTCTTGTACCACAGTATCAATTTCAGCCCAATCATTTCTCCGGCCAAATGTTTCCCGAAGAGTATCTGCCATTTGGTTCAGCTGTGGACCGAGCCCGAGTGTTCTATCTCGGTCCCACAGGAGCGGCTCACCGTTTTGCCCCATAGGTCTCCAAACAACATTTACACTCGCCCAATCAGTAGTCAAACTTTGCATGAGACAGTTAGTCATTTCTTCCCCGTTCTTCTCACCTCACAAAGGAATCCGTGGGGCTCCCGACCCTCTCCAGCCCGCAAGCGCCTTTATCTCTGAACGTAGCAGGAAAAGGATTTTGTAACCTATGTTGTGCACTCTACTTCGCTCCGGCTTGGAAAGAGGGCCGAGAAACACATCCAGGAATCCGGCTCGAAGGACCAAAATGATAGGTAAAAATTACCAAATAGACTGAGGTTAGCTGAAGTCAAGCGTCTCTTTAATCCAAACCAAACATATATTGTAGACACGGAGAGTACGCAGAGTCTCCGTGGAGAATTCTGACAAGACAAAGGAAAGTCACTAGTATATATTGACAGCCTTGATGCCCTGGGGAGGCACCTCTAGTTGTTTACAGATTCCTTCTAACAGACCTAGACAAAGCTTTACAGAGCTCTCGGTTCACATGATGACCATGATGTCCATATGTCTATAATAGTGTTCCCCTCAAGGCCCTGCCGCCAAACATATACATACATATGACCATACCTACTTAACTAATACATGAATTTTTCAGTTTCTATCAATTCCAATGTTATTCCACTCAAACTAGTCACTTTTCATCATATTTGATCCAGACTCACACCGAATGCGTGATTCTGCTAGCGGAGTCACGGCACACACAGCATATGCTTTTTTATATGTTTCTATCAATTTCAATGTTATTCCACTCAAACTAGTCACTTTTCATCATATACGATCCAGACTCACACCTAATGCTTGATTGTATTAGCAGAGTCATGGCACACAACGAAATGTGTCTATTCATGCGTAAAAATTACCAAATAGACTGAGGTTGGTTAAAGTCAAGCGTCTCTTTAATCCAAACCAAACATATATTGTAGACACGGAGAGTACGCAGAGTCTCCATGGAGAATTCTGACAAGACAAAGGAAAGTCACTAGTATATATTGACGGCCTTGATGCCCTGGGGAGGCACCTCTAGTTGTTTACAGATTCCTTCACGGCACACACAGCATATGCTTTTTTATATGTTTCTGTCAATTTCAATGTTATTCCACTCAAACTTGTCACTTTTCATCATATTCGATCCAGACTCACACCGAATGCGTGATTGTATTAGCAGAGTCAAGGCACACACAGCATATGCTTTTTTATATGTTTCTATCAATTTCAATGTTATTCCACTCAAACTAGTCACTTTTCATCATATTCGATCCAGACTCACACCGAATGCGTGATTCTGCTAGCAGAGTCATGGCACACACAGCATATGATTTTTTATATGTTTCTATCAATTTCAATGTTATTCCACTCAAACTAGTCACTTTTCATCATATTCGATCCAGACTCACACCGAATGCGTGATTGTATTAGCAGAGTCATGGCACACAACAACATGTGTTTTTTCATGTGTCTCTGTCAATTTTGCTGCTATGCCACACAAACTAGTCACTTTTCACCAGAATCGATGCAGACTCATCCCAAATGCTTAATTCTACTAGCAGAGTGATGGCACACACAACAGTTGCAGGAAAATCAATTTCACTGCTGTTCCACACAAACTAGTAATTTTTCATTAGATTTGAGCCAGAATCATCCCAAATCAGTAATTTTATGACCATATTCATCCCACAGAGCCTTTCCACTGTCATTAATAAAATATGAGTGGATTTTCATCACCTCTGAGTGAAAATCATCCAAAATCACTGATTCTATGGCAGGCAATCGGCAGGAATAGCAACAAGACTGAAAATCAGTTTTCCACGAGTAAGGGTAATGAGAAAAAAAAATGCTACTGTTAAAATAATCAAAATTTAGGATTGTAAATCAATTAAAGACCACTTCATTCTATGATTCATTCTCATTTCGTCTTCCCCTATTAATGCTTTTCAGTTCATGAATTAGCTTGAAAATGACTTAACACCGCCATCCACAGGCGTTATGCCACTTAGTCATTATTACGAGATAGTAAGTCATTATTATGAGATAATAAGTCATTATTATGAGATTCTATACTAGAAATAAATATTTAATCACGGTGGTCCGACCTGTCTGACGTTTCTGCTGGCTTTATTGTATGTACTGTGTTGCTTTGCTAGTGTCTGTGGTTTGTTTTGTATAGATGAAGCTTGAGATGCGCGTGGCTGCTGCGTCGCTTCATCTAGAGATTCGAGGTCTCGCCTTTTTTCGCCGCGTGACCGCGGTTCTCAGCAGAAATAGACAGGGAACATGATAGAAAGATCGGGCTGCCGAAAACGCCGCAGCAGACACGCTTCCAGTGTGGACGCTACAAGCCTGCGCGACGCAGCAGTTCAGCGATGCACAGGCACTGCTGAGGTTCACGCATCCGGTGTGTCCCAGGGGTTTCACCCTCACACACACTGAAAAACCCGAACCCTTTTCCACTCTTAATCGTTACACACCCATACACAGCAAAACTTAACCACCCTTCAGTTGAGATCATATCTCAGCTCCCGCTGCATTCTCCATCAGCGGTGCTGGTGACACGGCGCAGCTAGCGTAAAAATATATGTGAAGTTTGCGGACGTAATAGCTAAGTCTGTCCGTGGAAAAATTAACGGATTCAATCAACGATGTCTTAGTTACAACAAGATTGAGCTAGCAAAGCAGTTTTGTGTTTATATGTGAGGTATTTATTCAGTCTGGGAAACGCCATGATTTCTAGAAAGCATTAGCCCAAGTTGGACGCTCGACTGCATCACTGAAGCACACCCTCTCTGTAATATTGTTTAATTAAGAATGTGATATTCTATCGTCATAAGCCGACACAACAAAGCTCAGAACAAATAAGCCTACAGGGCCATAAGCGAACATCAAAGAGCTCAACACCACAACGAAGTGCACAGACATTTTTTTAAGGATACTAGCCCATTCTGTGACAACTTTATGACAACAACCTCAATCGATCAAGCTCAACAATATGGCTAATGCACGGACCAGAACCGCCAAGGCAGGATGATAAAAAATGCTTTCACTCACCAGCAGACGGCTCAGAAAAGGACAGCATGGCGGTTTTTCCTCTTGGCAAACTTCACCACGTTGAACCCGCGGTTAATTTTACCAGTTTGAGCAGCAGTTTGAGTGATGACAGTATTCCGTGGCTGGTGGGCTCCGAGGCGCTTTATTTCCAGTTTCTCCTCCAAATAAAGGGTTTATGACGTGTGCTCAAGTATGAAATCCACCTTAATTTTTCCAAGTTAGCTGGTGTTAGCTAAGAAAGTCTTCCCTCTTTTGCCGACTGTAAATTCCAAGCCCGCGCTGTAGCCCCACTGCAGCATCATTTGAAATATTTCACCGTTTGAATGGCTATCTGTCAGACAGAGAGCTATCTGATTGGCTATCTATCAGACAGCGAGCCAATCAGCTGTGAAAGATTTCAAATGATGCTGCGGTGGGGCTACGGCTAGCAACCACCATAGCAACGATAGAAGGCCTGCAAGAATCTCCGTAATAACTGACAAACTAAACATCATATACATTTATAATGATAATAATAATAATCTCTATCATAATATTAAAAATAATGAAATAAAGTAGTATTAAAATTAAACTGAAATTCAAAATCTGTTTACAGAATAGCATAGCTTTGAAATGGGCTATAAAGTTGAAATGAAATATTGACTGTACAAAGGAAATATGGACTGTGCTATGGACAAAGAAACGAAGTGTATGAAATATATAAAAGTGACAAGAGAATAAATTAAACATAAATAATTAATGAATAAAATTGATAAATAATTACATTATATAAGAATGGAGGTTGAATAAAATGCACAATCTTAAGTCAAGTTTGATGAATATTACGGAAGTGAAAGTGTAGGGTTTAAATGAGGGATGTGAAACGTAAAGTTCAGTTTCATAACCCCGTCTTCATCCTGTTTACACGCATGCACAATGCTGGAGTGCTTTATAGGATGCCGTGACTCAATATTAATTGAGGATGACTTTTTAAAGAAAGATGATTTTATATTAAATATACTCAGCCACTATTCATGGCAATATATACTTAAATGAGAAACTTCACTCAATCACAGGCTATAAAACACCTTTTCTTAACCGAGATAGTGGCGTTTGGATAGGCCTACAAGTTGCCGTGGACAGCGGCATTCGGTCACGACTCATGCATTCGGTGTGAGTCAGGATCGATGTCTGGACATGATGAAAAGTGACTAGTTTGAGTGGAATAACATTGAAATTCATAAAAACATATAAAAAAGCATATGCTGTGTGTGCCGTGACTCTGCCAGTACAGCAGAGCGTTTTGGGTGAGTCTGCATCGATTCTGATGAAAAGTGACTACTTTGGGTCCAATAACACTGAAATTGACAAAAACATTTGAAAATGCATGTCCTGTGTGTGTCGTGACTCTGCCAGTGCAGGCTCATGCATTTTCATGTGTTTCTGTCAATTTCAGTGTTATTGGGCCCAAACTAGTGGCTTTTCATCAGAACCGATGCAGACTCACCCAAAACGCTCGGCTGCACTGGCAGAGTCACGGCGCACACCCTACCTGCATTTTCATGTGTTTCTGTCAATTTCAGTGTTATTGGGCCCAAACTAGTGGCTTTTCATCAGAACCGATGCAGACTCACCCAAAACGCTCGGCTGCACTGGCAGAGTCACGGCGCACACCGTACCTGCATTTACATGTGTTTCTGTCAATTCCAGTGTTATTGGGCCCAAACTAGTGGTTTTTCATCAGAACCGATGCAGACTCACCCAAAACGCTCGGCTGCACTGTCAGAGTCAGGGCGCACACCCTACCTGCATTTTCATGTGTTTCTGTCAATTTCAGTGTTATTGGGCCCAAACTAGTGGCTTTTCATCAGAACCGATGCAGACTCACCCAAAACGCTCGGCTGCACTGGCAGAGTCACGGCGCACACAGTACCTGCATTTTCATGTGTTTCTGTCAATTTCAGTGTTATTGGGCCCAAACTAGTGGCTTTTCATCAGAACCGATGCAGACTCACCCAAAACGCTCGGCTGCACTGGCAGAGTCACGGCGCACACCGTACATGCATTTTCATGTGTTTCTGTCAATTTCAGTGTTATTGGGCCCAAACTAGTGGCTTTTCATCAGAACCGATGCAGACTCACCCAAAACGCTCGGCTGCACTGGCAGAGTCACGGCGCACACCGTACCTGCATTTTCATGTGTTTCTGTCAATTTCAGTGTTATTGGGCCCAAACTAGTGGCTTTTCATCAGAACCGATGCAGACTCACCCAAAACGCTCGGCTGCACTGGCAGAGTCACGGCGCACACAGTACCTGCATTTTCATGTGTTTCTGTCAATTTCAGTGTTATTGGGCCCAAACTAGTGGCTTTTCATCAGAACCGATGCAGACTCACCCAAAACGCTCGGCTGAACTGGCAGAGTCACGGCGCACACCCTACCTGCATTTTCATGTGTTTCTGTCAATTTCAGTGTTATTGGGCCCAAACTAGTGGCTTTTCATCAGAACCGATGCAGACTCACCCAAAACGCTCGGCTGCACTGGCAGAGTCACGGCGCACACCCTACCTGCATTTTCATGTGTTTCTGTCAATTTCAGTGTTATTGGGCCCAAACTAGTGGCTTTTCATCAGAACCGATGCAGACTCACCCAAAACGCTCGGCTGCACTGGCAGAGTCACGGCGCACACAGTACCTGCATTTTCATGTGTTTCTGTCAATTTCAGTGTTATTGGGCCCAAACTAGTGGCTTTTCATCAGAACCGATGCAGACTCACCCAAAACGCTCGGCTGCGCTGGCAGGGTCACGGCGCACGCCGTACATGCATTTTCATGTGTTTCTGTCAATTTCAGTGTTATTGGGCCCAAACTAGTGGCTTTTCATCAGAACCGATGCAGACTCACCCAAAACGCTCGGCTGCACTGGCAGAGTCAGGGCGCACACCCTACCTGCATTTTCATGTGTTTCTGTCAATTTCAGTGTTATTGGGCCCAAACTAGTGGCTTTTCATCAGAACCGATGCAGACTCACCCAAAACGCTCGGCTGCACTGGCAGAGTCAGGGCGCACACCCTACCTGCATTTTCATGTGTTTCTGTCAATTTCAGTGTTATTGGGCCCAAACTAGTGGCTTTTCATCAGAACCGATGCAGACTCACCCAAAACGCTCGGCTGCACTGGCAGAGTCACGGCGCACACCGTACCTGCATTTTCATGTGTTTCTGTCAATTTCAGTGTTATTGGGCCCAAACTAGTGGCTTTTCATCAGAACCGATGCAGACTCACCCAAAACGCTCGGCTGCACTGGCAGAGTCACGGCGCACACCGTACCTGCATTTTCATGTGTTTCTGTCAATTTCAGTGTTATTGGGCCCAAACTAGTGGCTTTTCATCAGAACCGATGCAGACTCACCCAAAACGCTCGGCTGCGCTGGCAGAGTCACGGCGCACACCCTACCTGCATTTTCATGTGTTTCTGTCAATTTCAGTGTTATTGGGCCCAAACTAGTGGCTTTTCATCAGAACCGATGCAGACTCACCCAAAACGCTCGGCTGCACTGGCAGAGTCACGGCGCACACCGTCCCTGCATTTACATGTGTTTCTGTCAATTTCAGTGTTATTGGGCCCAAACTAGTGGCTTTTCATCAGAACCGATGCAGACTCACCCAAAACGCTCGGCTGCACTGGCAGAGTCACGGCGCACACCCTACCTGCATTTTCATGTGTTTCTGTCAATTTCAGTGTTATTGGGCCCAAACTAGTGGCTTTTCATCAGAACCGATGCAGACTCACCCAAAACGCTCGGCTGCACTGGCAGAGTCAGGGCGCACACCGTACCTGCATTTTCATGTGTTTCTGTCAATTTCAGTGTTATTGGGCCCAAACTAGTGGCTTTTCATCAGAACCGATGCAGACTCACCCAAAACGCTCGGCTGCACTGGCAGAGTCACGGCGCACACCGTCCCTGCATTTACATGTGTTTCTGTCAATTTCAGTGTTATTGGGCCCAAACTAGTGGCTTTTCATCAGAACCGATGCAGACTCACCCAAAACGCTCGGCTGCACTGGCAGAGTCACGGCGCACACCGTACCTGCATTTTCATGTGTTTCTGTCAATTTCAGTGTTATTGGGCCCAAACTAGTGGCTTTTCATCAGAACCGATGCAGACTCACCCAAAACGCTCGGCTGCACTGGCAGAGTCACGGCGCACACCGTACCTGCATTTTCATGTGTTTCTGTCAATTTCAGTGTTATTGGGCCCAAACTAGTGGCTTTTCATCAGAACCGATGCAGACTCACCCAAAACGCTCGGCTGCACTGGCAGAGTCACGGCGCACACCGTACCTGCATTTTCATGTGTTTCTGTCAATTTCAGTGTTATTGGGCCCAAACTAGTGGCTTTTCATCAGAACCGATGCAGACTCACCCAAAACGCTCGGCTGCACTGGCAGAGTCGCGGCGCACACCGTACCTGCATTTTCATGTGTTTCTGTCAATTTCAGTGTTATTGGGCCCAAACTAGTGGCTTTTCATCAGAACCGATGCAGACTCACCCAAAACGCTCGGCTGCACTGGCAGAGTCGCGGCGCACACAGTACCTGCATTTTCATGTGTTTCTGTCAATTTCAGTGTTATTGGGCCCAAACTAGTGGCTTTTCATCAGAACCGATGCAGACTCACCCAAAACGCTCGGCTGCACTGGCAGAGTCACGGCGCACACCCTACCTGCATTTTCATGTGTTTCTGTCAATTTCAGTGTTATTGGGCCCAAACTAGTGGCTTTTCATCAGAACCGATGCAGACTCACCCAAAACGCTCGGCTGCACTGGCAGAGTCGCGGCGCACACCGTACATGCATTTTCATGTGTTTCTGTCAATTTCAGTGTTATTGGGCCCAAACTAGTGGCTTTTCATCAGAACCGATGCAGACTCACCCAAAACGCTCGGCTGCACTGGCAGAGTCACGGCGCACACCCTACCTGCATTTTCATGTGTTTCTGTCAATTTCAGTGTTATTGGGCCCAAACTAGTGGCTTTTCATCAGAACCGATGCAGACTCACCCAAAACGCTCGGCTGCACTGGCAGAGTCACGGCGCACACCGTACCTGCATTTTCATGTGTTTCTGTCAATTTCAGTGTTATTGGGCCCAAACTAGTGGCTTTTCATCAGAACAGATGCAGACTCACCCAAAACGCTCGGCTGCACTGGCAGAGTCACGGCGCACACAGTACCTGCATTTTCATGTGTTTCTGTCAATTTCAGTGTTATTGGGCCCAAACTAGTGGCTTTTCATCAGAACCGATGCAGACTCACCCAAAACGCTCGGCTGCACTGGCAGAGTCACGGCGCACACCCTACCTGCATTTTCATGTGTTTCTGTCAATTTCAGTGTTATTGGGCCCAAACTAGTGGCTTTTCATCAGAACCGATGCAGACTCACCCAAAACGCTCGGCTGCACTGGCAGAGTCGCGGCGCACAACGTACATGCATTTTCATGTGTTTCTGTCAATTTCAGTGTTATTGGGCCCAAACTAGTGGCTTTTCATCAGAACCGATGCAGACTCACCCAAAACGCTCGGCTGCACTGGCAGAGTCACGGCGCACACAGTACCTGCATTTTCATGTGTTTCTGTCAATTTCAGTGTTATTGGGCCCAAACTAGTGGCTTTTCATCAGAACCGATGCAGACTCACCCAAAACGCTCGGCTGCACTGGCAGAGTCACGGCGCACACCCTACCTGCATTTTCATGTGTTTCTGTCAATTTCAGTGTTATTGGGCCCAAACTAGTGGCTTTTCATCAGAACCGATGCAGACTCACCCAAAACGCTCGGCTGCACTGGCAGAGTCGCGGCGCACACCGTACATGCATTTTCATGTGTTTCTGTCAATTTCAGTGTTATTGGGCCCAAACTAGTGGCTTTTCATCAGAACCGATGCAGACTCACCCAAAACGCTCGGCTGCACTGGCAGAGTCACGGCGCACACCCTACCTGCATTTTCATGTGTTTCTGTCAATTTCAGTGTTATTGGGCCCAAACTAGTGGCTTTTCATCAGAACCGATGCAGACTCACCCAAAACGCTCGGCTGCACTGGCAGAGTCACGGCGCACACCGTACCTGCATTTTCATGTGTTTCTGTCAATTTCAGTGTTATTGGGCCCAAACTAGTGGCTTTTCATCAGAACTGATGCAGACTCACCCAAAACGCTCGGCTGCACTGGCAGAGTCACGGCGCACACAGTACCTGCATTTTCATGTGTTTCTGTCAATTTCAGTGTTATTGGGCCCAAACTAGTGGCTTTTCATCAGAACCGATGCAGACTCACCCAAAACGCTCGGCTGCGCTGGCAGGGTCACGGCGCACGCCGTACATGCATTTTCATGTGTTTCTGTCAATTTCAGTGTTATTGGGCCCAAACTAGTGGCTTTTCATCAGAACCGATGCAGACTCACCCAAACGCTCGGCTGCACTGGCAGAGTCACGGCGCACGCCGTACCTGCATTTACATGTGTTTCTGTCAATTTCAGTGTTATTGGGCCCAAACTAGTGGCTTTTCATCAGAACCGATGCAGACTCACCCAAAACGCTCGGCTGCACTGGCAGAGTCGCGGCGCACACCCTACCTGCATTTTCATGTGTTTCTGTCAATTTCAGTGTTATTGGGCCCAAACTAGTGGCTTTTCATCAGAACCGATGCAGACTCACCCAAAACGCTCGGCTGCACTGGCAGAGTCGCGGCGCACACCGTACCTGCATTTTCATGTGTTTCTGTCAATTTCAGTGTTATTGGGCCCAAACTAGTGGCTTTTCATCAGAACCGATGCAGACTCACCCAAAACGCTCGGCTGCACTGGCAGAGTCACGGCGCACACAGTACCTGCATTTTCATGTGTTTCTGTCAATTTCAGTGTTATTGGGCCCAAACTAGTGGCTTTTCATCAGAACCGATGCAGACTCACCCAAAACGCTCGGCTGCACTGGCAGAGTCACGGCGCACACCGTACCTGCATTTTCATGTGTTTCTGTCAATTTCAGTGTTATTGGGCCCAAACTAGTGGCTTTTCATCAGAACCGATGCAGACTCACCCAAAACGCTCGGCTGCACTGGCAGAGTCACGGCGCACACCGTACCTGCATTTTCATGTGTTTCTGTCAATTTCAGTGTTATTGGGCCCAAACTAGTGGCTTTTCATCAGAACCGATGCAGACTCACCCAAAACGCTCGGCTGCACTGGCAGAGTCACGGCGCACACCCTACCTGCATTTTCATGTGTTTCTGTCAATTTCAGTGTTATTGGGCCCAAACTAGTGGCTTTTCATCAGAACCGATGCAGACTCACCCAAAACGCTCGGCTGCACTGGCAGAGTCGCGGCGCACACCGTACCTGCATTTTCATGTGTTTCTGTCAATTTCAGTGTTATTGGGCCCAAACTAGTGGCTTTTCATCAGAACCGATGCAGACTCACCCAAAACGCTCGGCTGCACTGGCAGAGTCACGGCGCACACAGTACCTGCATTTTCATGTGTTTCTGTCAATTTCAGTGTTATTGGGCCCAAACTAGTGGCTTTTCATCAGAACCGATGCAGACTCACCCAAAACGCTCGGCTGCGCTGGCAGGGTCACGGCGCACGCCGTACATGCATTTTCATGTGTTTCTGTCAATTTCAGTGTTATTGGGCCCAAACTAGTGGCTTTTCATCAGAACCGATGCAGACTCACCCAAAAGGCTCGGCTGCACTGGCAGAGTCACGGCGCACACCCTACCTGCATTTTCATGTGTTTCTGTCAATTTCAGTGTTATTGGGCCCAAACTAGTGGCTTTTCATCAGAACCGATGCAGACTCACCCAAAACGCTCGGCTGCACTGGCAGAGTCACGGCGCACACCCTACCTGCATTTTCATGTGTTTCTGTCAATTTCAGTGTTATTGGGCCCAAACTAGTGGCTTTTCATCAGAACCGATGCAGACTCACCCAAAACGCTCGGCTGCACTGGCAGAGTCACGGCGCACACCGTACCTGCATTTTCATGTGTTTCTGTCAATTTCAGTGTTATTGGGCCCAAACTAGTGGCTTTTCATCAGAACCGATGCAGATTCACCCAAAACGCTAGGCTGCACTGGCAGAGTCACGGCGCACACCGTACATGCATTTTCATGTGTTTCTGTCAATTTCAGTGTTATTGTGCCCAAACTAGTGGCTTTTCATCAGAACCGATGCAGACTCACCCAAAACGCTCGGCTGCACTGGCAGAGTCACGGCGCACACCCTACCTGCATTTTCATGTGTTTCTGTCAATTTCAGTGTTATTGGGCCCAAACTAGTGGCTTTTCATCAGAACCGATGCAGACTCACCCAAAACGCTCGGCTGCACTGGCAGAGTCACGGCGCACACCGTACCTGCATTTTCATGTGTTTCTGTCAATTTCAGTGTTATTGGGCCCAAACTAGTGGCTTTTCATCAGAACCGATGCAGACTCACCCAAAACGCTCGGCTGCACTGGCAGAGTCACGGCGCACACCGTACCTGCATTTTCATGTGTTTCTGTCAATTTCAGTGTTATTGGGCCCAAACTAGTGGCTTTTCATCAGAACCGATGCAGACTCACCCAAAACGCTCGGCTGCACTGGCAGAGTCACGGCGCACACCGTACCTGCATTTTCATGTGTTTCTGTCAATTTCAGTGTTATTGGGCCCAAACTAGTGGCTTTTCATCAGAACCGATGCAGACTCACCCAAAACGCTCGGCTGCACTGGCAGAGTCACGGCGCACACCCTACCTGCATTTTCATGTGTTTCTGTCAATTTCAGTGTTATTGGGCCCAAACTAGTGGCTTTTCATCAGAACCGATGCAGACTCACCCAAAACGCTCGGCTGCACTGGCAGAGTCGCGGCGCACACCGTACCTGCATTTTCATGTGTTTCTGTCAATTTCAGTGTTATTGGGCCCAAACTAGTGGCTTTTCATCAGAACCGATGCAGACTCACCCAAAACGCTCGGCTGCACTGGCAGAGTCACGGCGCACACAGTACCTGCATTTTCATGTGTTTCTGTCAATTTCAGTGTTATTGGGCCCAAACTAGTGGCTTCTCATCAGAACCGATGCAGACTCACCCAAAACGCTCGGCTGCGCTGGCAGGGTCACGGCGCACGCCGTACATGCATTTTCATGTGTTTCTGTCAATTTCAGTGTTATTGGGCCCAAACTAGTGGCTTTTCATCAGAACCGATGCAGACTCACCCAAAAGGCTCGGCTGCACTGGCAGAGTCACGGCGCACACCCTACCTGCATTTTCATGTGTTTCTGTCAATTTCAGTGTTATTGGGCCCAAACTAGTGGCTTTTCATCAGAACCGATGCAGACTCACCCAAAACGCTCGGCTGCACTGGCAGAGTCACGGCGCACACCCTACCTGCATTTTCATGTGTTTCTGTCAATTTCAGTGTTATTGGGCCCAAACTAGTGGCTTTTCATCAGAACCGATGCAGACTCACCCAAAACGCTCGGCTGCACTGGCAGAGTCACGGCGCACACCGTACCTGCATTTTCATGTGTTTCTGTCAATTTCAGTGTTATTGGGCCCAAACTAGTGGCTTTTCATCAGAACCGATGCAGATTCACCCAAAACGCTAGGCTGCACTGGCAGAGTCACGGCGCACACCGTACATGCATTTTCATGTGTTTCTGTCAATTTCAGTGTTATTGTGCCCAAACTAGTGGCTTTTCATCAGAACCGATGCAGACTCACCCAAAACGCTCGGCTGCACTGGCAGAGTCACGGCGCACACCGTACCTGCATTTACATGTGTTTCTGTCAATTCCAGTGTTATTGGGCCCAAACTAGTGGCTTTTCATCAGAACCGATGCAGACTCACCCAAAACGCTCGGCTGCACTGGCAGAGTCACGGCGCACACCCTACTTGCATTTTCATGTGTTTCTGTCAATTTCAGTGTTATTGGGCCCAAACTAGTGGCTTTTCATCAGAACCGATGCAGACTCACCCAAAACGCTCGGCTGCACTGGCAGAGTCACGGCGCACACCCTACCTGCATTTTCATGTGTTTTGTCAATTTCAGTGTTATTGGGCCCAAACTAGTGGCTTTTCATCAGAACCGATGCAGACTCACCCAAAACGCTCGGCTGCACTGGCAGAGTCACGGCGCACACCGTACCTGCATTTACATGTGTTTCTGTCAATTTCAGTGTTATTGGGCCCAAACTAGTGGCTTTTCATCAGAACCGATGCAGACTCACCCAAAACGCTCGGCTGCACTGGCAGAGTCACGGCGCACACCGTACCTGCATTTTCATGTGTTTCTGTCAATTTCAGTGTTATTGGGCCCAAACTAGTGGCTTTTCATCAGAACCGATGCAGACTCACCCAAAACGCTCGGCTGCACTGGCAGAGTCACGGCGCACACCCTACCTGCATTTTCATGTGTTTCTGTCAATTTCAGTGTTATTGGGCCCAAACTAGTGGCTTTTCATCAGAACCGATGCAGACTCACCCAAAACGCTCGGCTGCACTGGCAGAGTCACGGCGCACACCGTACCTGCATTTACATGTGTTTCTGTCAATTCCAGTGTTATTGGGCCCAAACTAGTGGCTTTTCATCAGAACCGATGCAGACTCACCCAAAACGCTCGGCTGCACTGGCAGAGTCACGGCGCACACCCTACCTGCATTTTCATGTGTTTCTGTCAATTTCAGTGTTATTGGGCCCAAACTAGTGGCTTTTCATCAGAACCGATGCAGACTCACCCAAAACGCTCGGCTGCACTGGCAGAGTCGCGGCGCACACCGTACCTGCATTTTCATGTGTTTCTGTCAATTTCAGTGTTATTGGGCCCAAACTAGTGGCTTTTCATCAGAACCGATGCAGACTCACCCAAAACGCTCGGCTGCACTGGCAGAGTCACGGCGCACACAGTACCTGCATTTTCATGTGTTTCTGTCAATTTCAGTGTTATTGGGCCCAAACTAGTGGCTTTTCATCAGAACCGATGCAGACTCACCCAAAACGCTCGGCTGCACTGGCAGAGTCACGGCGCACACCGTACCTGCATTTTCATGTGTTTCTGTCAATTTCAGTGTTATTGGGCCCAAACTAGTGGCTTTTCATCAGAACCGATGCAGACTCACCCAAAACGCTCGGCTGCACTGGCAGAGTCACGGCGCACACCGTACCTGCATTTTCATGTGTTTCTGTCAATTTCAGTGTTATTGGGCCCAAACTAGTGGCTTTTCATCAGAACCGATGCAGACTCACCCAAAACGCTCGGCTGCACTGGCAGAGTCACGGCGCACACCCTACCTGCATTTTCATGTGTTTCTGTCAATTTCAGTGTTATTGGGCCCAAACTAGTGGCTTTTCATCAGAACCGATGCAGACTCACCCAAAACGCTCGGCTGCACTGGCAGAGTCGCGGCGCACACCGTACCTGCATTTTCATGTGTTTCTGTCAATTTCAGTGTTATTGGGCCCAAACTAGTGGCTTTTCATCAGAACCGATGCAGACTCACCCAAAACGCTCGGCTGCACTGGCAGAGTCACGGCGCACACAGTACCTGCATTTTCATGTGTTTCTGTCAATTTCAGTGTTATTGGGCCCAAACTAGTGGCTTTTCATCAGAACCGATGCAGACTCACCCAAAACGCTCGGCTGCGCTGGCAGGGTCACGGCGCACGCCGTACATGCATTTTCATGTGTTTCTGTCAATTTCAGTGTTATTGGGCCCAAACTAGTGGCTTTTCATCAGAACCGATGCAGACTCACCCAAAAGGCTCGGCTGCACTGGCAGAGTCACGGCGCACACCCTACCTGCATTTTCATGTGTTTCTGTCAATTTCAGTGTTATTGGGCCCAAACTAGTGGCTTTTCATCAGAACCGATGCAGACTCACCCAAAACGCTCGGCTGCACTGGCAGAGTCACGGCGCACACCCTACCTGCATTTTCATGTGTTTCTGTCAATTTCAGTGTTATTGGGCCCAAACTAGTGGCTTTTCATCAGAACCGATGCAGACTCACCCAAAACGCTCGGCTGCACTGGCAGAGTCACGGCGCACACCGTACCTGCATTTTCATGTGTTTCTGTCAATTTCAGTGTTATTGGGCCCAAACTAGTGGCTTTTCATCAGAACCGATGCAGATTCACCCAAAACGCTAGGCTGCACTGGCAGAGTCACGGCGCACACCGTACATGCATTTTCATGTGTTTCTGTCAATTTCAGTGTTATTGTGCCCAAACTAGTGGCTTTTCATCAGAACCGATGCAGACTCACCCAAAACGCTCGGCTGCACTGGCAGAGTCACGGCGCACACCGTACCTGCATTTACATGTGTTTCTGTCAATTCCAGTGTTATTGGGCCCAAACTAGTGGCTTTTCATCAGAACCGATGCAGACTCACCCAAAACGCTCGGCTGCACTGGCAGAGTCACGGCGCACACCCTACCCGCATTTTCATGTGTTTCTGTCAATTTCAGTGTTATTGGGCCCAAACTAGTGGCTTTTCATCAGAACCGATGCAGACTCACCCAAAACGCTCGGCTGCACTGGCAGAGTCACGGCGCACACCGTACCTGCATTTTCATGTGTTTCTGTCAATTTCAGTGTTATTGGGCCCAAACTACTGGCTTTTCATCAGAACCGATGCAGATTCACCCAAAACGCTAGGCTGCACTGGCAGAGTCACGGCGCACACCGTATATGCATTTTCATGTGTTTCTGTCAATTTCAGTGTTATTGGGCCCAAACTAGTGGCTTTTCATCAGAACCGATGCAGACTCACCCAAAACGCTCGGCTGCACTGGCAGAGTCACGGCGCACACAGTACCTGCATTTTCATGTGTTTCTGTCAATTTCAGTGTTATTGGGCCCAAACTAGTGGCTTTTCATCAGAACCGATGCAGACTCACCCAAAACGCTCGGCTGCACTGGCAGAGTCACGGCGCACACCGTACCTGCATTTTCATGTGTTTCTGTCAATTTCAGTGTTATTGGGCCCAAACTAGTGGCTTTTCATCAGAACCGATGCAGACTCACCCAAAACGCTCGGCTGCACTGGCAGAGTCACGGCGCACACCCTACCTGCATTTTCATGTGTTTCTGTCAATTTCAGTGTTATTGGGCCCAAACTAGTGGCTTTTCATCAGAACCGATGCAGACTCACCCAAAACGCTCGGCTGCACTGGCAGAGTCACGGCGCACACCCTACCTGCATTTTCATGTGTTTCTGTCAATTTCAGTGTTATTGGGCCCAAACTAGTGGCTTTTCATCAGAACCGATGCAGACTCACCCAAAACGCTCGGCTGCACTGGCAGAGTCACGGCGTACACAGTACCTGCATTTTCATGTGTTTCTGTCAATTTCAGTGTTATTGTGCCCAAACTAGTGGCTTTTCATCAGAACCGATGCAGACTCATCCAAAACGCTCGGCTGCACTGGCAGAGTCACGGCGCACACCGTACTTGCATTTTCATGTGTTTCTGTCAATTTCAGTGTTATTGGGCCCAAACTAGTGGCTTTTCATCAGAACCGATGCAGACTCACCCAAAACGCTCGGCTGCACTGGCAGAGTCACGGCGCACACCCTACCTGCATTTTCATGTGTTTCTGTCAATTTCAGTGTTATTGGGCCCAAACTAGTGGCTTTTCATCAGAACCGATGCAGACTCACCCAAAACGCTCGGCTGCACTGGCAGAGTCACGGCGCACACCGTACTTGCATTTTCATGTGTTTCTGTCAATTTCAGTGTTATTGGGCCCAAACTAGTGGCTTTTCATCAGAACCGATGCAGATTCACCCAAAACGCTAGGCTGCACTGGCAGAGTCACGGCGCACACCGTACATGCATTTTCATGTGTTTCTGTCAATTTCAGTGTTATTGGGCCCAAACTAGTGGCTTTTCATCAGAACCGATGCAGACTCACCCAAAACGCTCGGCTGCACTGGCAGAGTCACGGCTCACACCCTACCTGCATTTTCATGTGTTTCTGTCAATTTCAGTGTTATTGGGCCCAAACTAGTGGCTTTTCATCAGAACCGATGCAGACTCACCCAAAACGCTCGGCTGCACTGGCAGAGTCACGGCGCACACCCTACCTGCATTTTCATGTGTTTCTGTCAATTTCAGTGTTATTGGCCCAAACTAGTGGCTTTTCATCAGAACCGATGCAGACTCACCCAAAACGCTCGGCTGCACTGGCAGAGTCACGGCTCACACCTACCTGCATTTTCATGTGTTTCTGTCAATTTCAGTGTTATTGGGCCCAAACTAGTGGCTTTTCATCAGAACCGATGCAGACTCACCCAAAACGCTCGGCTGCACTGCAGAGTCACGGCGCACACCCGTACCTGCATTTTCATGTGTTTCTGTCAATTTCAGTGTTATTGGGCCCAAACTAGTGGCTTTTCATCAGAACCGATGCAGACTCACCCAAAACGCTCGGCTGCACTGGCAGAGTCGCGGCGCACACCAGTACCTGCATTTTCATGTGTTTCTGTCAATTTCAGTGTTATTGGGCCCAAACTAGTGGCTTTTCATCAGAACCGATGCAGACTCACCCAAAACGCTCGGCTGCACTGGCAGAGTCACGGCGCACACCCTACCTGCATTTTCATGTGTTTCTGTCAATTTCAGTGTTATTGGGCCCAAACTAGTGGCTTTTCATCAGAACCGATGCAGACTCACCCAAAACGCTCGGCTGCACTGGCAGAGTCACGGCGCACACCCTACCTGCATTTTCATGTGTTTCTGTCAATTTCAGTGTTATTGGGCCCAAACTAGTGGCTTTTCATCAGAACCGATGCAGACTCACCCAAAACGCTCGGCTGCACTGGCAGAGTCACGGCGCACACCCTACCTGCATTTTCATGTGTTTCTGTCAATTTCAGTGTTATTGGGCCCAAACTAGTGGCTTTTCATCAGAACCGATGCAGACTCACCCAAAACGCTCGGCTGCACTGGCAGAGTCACGGCGCACACCCGTACCTGCATTTTCATGTGTTTCTGTCAATTTCAGTGTTATTGGGCCCAAACTAGTGGCTTTTCATCAGAACCGATGCAGACTCACCCAAAACGCTCGGCTGCACTGGCAGAGTCACGGCGCACACCCGTACCTGCATTTTCATGTGTTTCTGTCAATTTCAGTGTTATTGGGCCCAAACTAGTGGCTTTTCATCAGAACCGATGCAGACTCACCCAAAACGCTCGGCTGCACTGGCAGAGTCACGGCGCACACCGTACCTGCATTTTCATGTGTTTCTGTCAATTCAGTGTTATTGGGCCCAAACTAGTGGCTTTTCATCAGAACCGATGCAGACTCACCCAAAACGCTAGGCTGCACTGGCAGAGTCACGGCGCACACCCGTACATGCATTTTCATGTGTTTCTGTCAATTTCAGTGTTATTGGGCCCAAACTAGTGGCTTTTCATCAGAACCGATGCAGACTCACCCAAAACGCTCGGCTGCACTGGCAGAGTCACGGCGCACACCGTACCTGCATTTACATGTGTTTCTGTCAATTCCAGTGTTATTGGGCCCCAAACTAGTGGCTTTTCATCAGAACCGATGCAGACTCACCCAAAACGCTCGGCTGCACTGGCAGAGTCACGGCGCACACCCGTACCTGCATTTTCATGTGTTTCTGTCAATTTCAGTGTTATTGGGCCCAAACTAGTGGCTTTTCATCAGAACCGATGCAGACTCACCCAAAACGCTCGGCTGCACTGGCAGAGTCACGGCGCACACCGTACCTGCATTTTCATGTGTTTCTGTCAATTTCAGTGTTATTGGGCCCAAACTAGTGGCTTTTCATCAGAACCGATGCAGACTCACCCAAAACGCTCGGCTGCACTGGCAGAGTCACGGCGCACACCGTACCTGCATTTTCATGTGTTTCTGTCAATTTCAGTGTTATTGGGCCCAAACTAGTGGCTTTTCATCAGAACCGATGCAGACTCACCCAAAACGCTCGGCTGCACTGGCAGAGTCACGGCGCACACCCTACCTGCATTTTCATGTGTTTCTGTCAATTTCAGTGTTATTGGGCCCAAACTAGTGGCTTTTCATCAGAACCGATGCAGACTCACCCAAAACGCTCGGCTGCACTGGCCAGAGAGTCACGGCGCACACCGTACCTGCATTTACATGTGTTTCTGTCAATTCCAGTGTTATTGGCCCAAACTAGTGGCTTTTCATCAGAACCGATGCAGACTCACCCCAAAACGCTCGGCTGCACAGTCACGGCGCACACCCTACCTGCATTTTCATGTGTTTCTGTCAATTTCAGTGTTATTGGGCCCAAACTAGTGGCTTTTCATCAGAACCGATGCAGACTCACCCAAAACGCTCGGCTGCACTGGCAGAGTCACGGCGCACACCCTACCTGCATTTTCATGTGTTTTGTCAATTTCAGTGTTATTGGGCCCAAACTAGTGGCTTTTCATCAGAACCGATGCAGACTCACCCAAAACGCTCGGCTGCACTGGCAGAGTCACGGCGCACACCGTACCTGCATTTTCATGTGTTTCTGTCAATTTCAGTGTTATTGGGCCCAAACTAGTGGCTTTTCATCAGAACCGATGCAGATTCACCCAAAACGCTAGGCTGCACTGGCAGAGTCACGGCGCACACCGTACATGCATTTTCATGTGTTTCTGTCAATTTCAGTGTTATTGTGCCCAAACTAGTGGCTTTTCATCAGAACCGATGCAGACTCACCCAAAACGCTCGGCTGCACTGGCAGAGTCACGGCGCACACCGTACCTGCATTTACATGTGTTTCTGTCAATTCCAGTGTTATTGGGCCCAAACTAGTGGCTTTTCATCAGAACCGATGCAGACTCACCCAAAACGCTCGGCTGCACTGGCAGAGTCACGGCGCACACCCTACCCGCATTTTCATGTGTTTCTGTCAATTTCAGTGTTATTGGGCCCAAACTAGTGGCTTTTCATCAGAACCGATGCAGACTCACCCAAAACGCTCGGCTGCACTGGCAGAGTCACGGCGCACACCGTACCTGCATTTACATGTGTTTCTGTCAATTTCAGTGGTTATTGGGCCCAAACTAGTGGCTTTTCATCAGAACCGATGCAGACTCACCCAAAACGCTCGGCTGCACTGGCAGAGTCACGGCGCACACCGTACCTGCATTTTCATGTGTTTCTGTCAATTTCAGTGTTATTGGGCCCAAACTAGTGGCTTTTCATCAGAACCGATGCAGACTCACCCAAAACGCTCGGCTGCACTGGCAGAGTCACGGCGCACACCCTACCTGCATTTTCATGTGTTTCTGTCAATTTCAGTGTTATTGGGCCCAAACTAGTGGCTTTTCATCAGAACCGATGCAGACTCACCCAAAACGCTCGGCTGCACTGGCAGAGTCACGGCGCACACCGTACCTGCATTTTCATGTGTTTCTGTCAATTTCAGTGTTATTGGGCCCAAACTAGTGGCTTTTCATCAGAACCGATGCAGACTCACCCAAAACGCTCGGCTGCACTGGCAGAGTCACGGCGCACACCCTACCTGCATTTTCATGTGTTTCTGTCAATTTCAGTGTTATTGGGCCCAAACTAGTGGCTTTTCATCAGAACCGATGCAGACTCACCCAAAACGCTCGGCTGCACTGGCAGAGTCACGGCGCACACCCTACCTGCATTTTCATGTGTTTTTGTCAATTTCAGTGTTATTGGGCCCAAACTAGTGGCTTTTCATCAGAACCGATGCAGACTCACCCAAAACGCTCGGCTGC